>NC_045546.1:81977037-82049537 GCF_009769535.1 Thamnophis elegans
TTAGATACTTTTGGCCCGGATCATCGTGAGCCTTCATTTACATATCACGATAACTTTTGGGGAGAAACCAGTTGGTATGGTGAGAGTTAGTACATTCCAAAGACTCGCTGACTATCTGCCTAACTGATTTTTTTATTTTGACTTAATAAGGTCATTTGGACGAGGAACGAAACATTTCAGATTAACAAACTTCAGTTGCCAGGATTTAACCTTTTTAGATACTGAATGCACAAACATTTAGTACAAATGTATACAAATCCTCAGCTCTTGAGTGCGCCTTCCCTGCTATTCATGATAAAATTTCATGCCCATTTTTTTTCTTTTTTCCTGACAGCAGATAAATTCACAGTTCTGCAAATGTCTTACTCAGCAAATCAATTGCAGATACATCACGTCGAATAGCTGAGAGAACGTACGGAAGACAGCGGAACTAAGTGGCCAAAATTCACTAGTGGGCAGAAACTATTTGGCAGCTGAAAGGGAAGCAAGAGCCAAATTCTTGCCATTTGATAGGGTATACTTGACAGAGTTACAAAAATTAGGTAACAGGAAGCAAAGCTGGCAGATTGACAGAAATGAAAAAAAATCTCCCGGAGCCTAGATTTGTAACACATCATACTGTGTGGCTGAAATCTAGAGAAGAAGCTTTTATTTGCGAGAGAGGATAGTGTTCATCATTTTCTTTCGTTTATATCTGTACATGGTGTCAGTCATATCCTGCCATTTCATTGCTTTTCCCCCTCTTATCTTTTTCTCATTCCCCATTTTCACACAGAACCTGTAAGACTAGACAGAGAAGCTATGACTGGCCAAAGATCACCCTGCAAACCTCATAGAGAGAGATGATATCATTGGGCTGTGAGATGCATGGCAGGATGTTGAGGCTTAGTCCTACTTATAACTAATTGGAGAATTACTACTGGTGACATGCTCTATGTCCTGTGGGACTTAGTTTAATAGCTGCTCACCCCACCCCAGAAGTATCTTTACAGTATTTCTGAAAGAGAAAATCAGTTTGGTGCAGGCTGGTTAAAACTCTAGGTTAGAAACCAGGAGACCATGATTTCTAGTCCCACACTAAATAAAAAGCTAGCTGTCAGCGTTCCAAGTATCATGTAGAATTAAATCAGAGTCCAAGGCAAAACGATCCTTAAAGTTCCAATTTAATAAAGCAGACATCTTAGCACATCTGATGTTAATCCCAATTCTGGAAATGACATCAGAATCCCATCCAGTTAAAAGTTCATGATCTTGTTCCCACACCCACAATCCATCACATGGTCCAATCTTCTTCTTCCACGCTGGCATCTCCACCCAGTTGCTTCCGGTCAGGTGTAAAAGTGCGGAGACAAAAATGACCTTGGCTTCTAGCAGTGGTGGGTATCAAAAAATTTTCGAACCTACTCTGTGGATGTGGCCTCCTTTGTGGGAGTGGCTTGCCGGCCATGTGACCTAGTGGGAGTGGCTTGCCGGCCATGTGTTTTCTTTCTTTCTCCCCCCCCTCTCTCTCTTTCCTTCCTTTTGTCTCTCTGTCCCTTTTTCCTTTTTTTCTTTCATCTCTCTCTCACTTTTTCTTTCTTTTTTCTTTTTTTCTTTATTTCTTTCTTCCTTTCTTTCTCTTTCTGTTTCTCTCTCTGTGTGAGTCTGTGTGTGTGTGTGTGTGTGTGTGTGTGTCAGTGGTGGGTTTCAAAATTTTTTGGAACCTCTTCTGTAGGTGTGGCCTGCTTTCTGGTGGAACCTCTTCTAACTGGTTCGGTAGATTTGACGAACCGGTTCTACCGAACTGGTGCGAACTGGTAGGAACCCACCTCTGGCTCCTAGTAAAGAATGAAAACAATACATTCCACAATCCTACTCCTGTCTATTCCCCCCTCCCATCGACTATACTAATGGAACAGCATATTGAAATAAGAGAAAGTGCGGCAGGCCAAAATTCTAAAAGGAATATAATTGCGGGCCTGACACTAGCTGAATGACCTTGAGCCAGTAACTATCTCACCCCTGCAAAAAAGGTAATGGCAAGCCACTGCTAAAAATGTTGCCAAGAAAACTGCAGAGACTTATCCAGGCAGCCACAAAGAGTCATGACTGATTCAAAGGTGTTCGCACGTACAGAAAATCTCTAAAGCAGGATTCCCCAAACCTTTGGGCTGCTGCCCACTACTAGGCTGTGGCCTATTTGGATCTGGGCCTCATGAGTGGCAAGCCAGCATCCATGCACACACACAGAGCTCAATGTCTGCAAGTGGTGTGCTGATGCATGCACAGCTCAACTCACGCAAGTCGAGCTGCATGCACGTACGGGCTGGCCCGCCACTTGTGCAAGTCGAACTATATGCGTGGATGCGACCAGTTCCCCCCCCACTTCCCTCTCCCCTCCCCACTTTGGGCCACCACGTCACAAAGGTTGTCACTGCACTAAAGGAAAGGAAAGCAGGTCTGGACCTGGGGATGGGCAGAAAGCTACAGGCAACTATTCTGTCTTTTAAAACATGTTTCTTTCTTTTCACATCCAGAGAAATATTCTGCCTTTTCAATATTTCCTAGGATATTTCATTTTTCTGGGAGAGGGCTGGATGATAACTTCCCACAGCGGCAAAGCTGATTCCCCCCCCCTTGCTGTTTTACTAACCATTGCTGACTCTGAAGGTAAGCAGCTGAGCTTCTAAATGCTCCATTTTCAGCACTGTGCGCAAGCACTTTAGGCACATGCATGCACAAACCGTGTGTGCATGTGTGAAGTGCACCCTCACCAAACCGGTTGTTAAACTGGCAGCATCCCACCACTGGAGCGAAGGTTCTGAGTGGCTATTCACGCCCTCGTGACCTCAAGACTGGACTACTGCAATGTGCTCTACATGGGGCAGCCCTTGAAGAGCATTCGGAGACTTCAACTTGTCCAGAATGCAGCCGCGCGAGCGATTGTGGGTGTACTTCGATGCACCCACATTACACCTATCCTCCGCGAGCTGCACTGGCTTCCAATCGGTCTCTGGATACGCTTCAAGGTGCTAGTTATCACTTATAAAGCCCTTCATGGTATTGGACCTGGGTACTTGAGAGACCGCCTGCTGCCAATTACCTCCCAAAGACCCATTAGATCGCACAGGGTTGGCCTCCTCCGGGTGCCATCTACCAGCCAATGCCACCTGGCTATTACCCGGGGGGAGGGCCTTCTCTGTGGCAGCTCCGGCCCTTTGGAACGAACTCCCCGCGGAGATTCGGACCCTCGCCTCTCTCCTGGCCTTCCGAAAAGCCGTTAAGACCTGGTTGTGTTGGCAGGCCTGGGGTTGATGAGTTCCCTTCCCCTCTCGACAGGTGTGGTTGTTGGCTATCTTAAATGCTTGTCTTGTATTTGTGTGTTCCCTTTCCTGCTTGAGTTGTTCGCCGCCCTGAGTCCCTTTTGGGAATAGGGCGGCATATAAATAAAACAAACCTCAACCTCAACCTATTTAGTTTCTTGTATGTTTCAACTTTTCTTTTTCTGCTTGTATTCCACCCAATTTCTGTTGGGATGGTCTATAAATATTATCAATGAATAACAAACAAATGATTTCCCTTAGACTCAACCAGGGATTTCGTAAGGCAGCTGGTAGCCAATTTGGCAATAAATCTCTGTCTCCACTTGCCCCTTTAGAACAAGGTGTGTATACTCTAAAATAGCAAATAGCAGAGCCCCAGAATGGGAAGCCTGCAACATTCCTGCACAAGTATCAACTAGCAGGAGACAAACCTTTTACAGCCAGTTTTATATTCTGTCTGTTCTTTGTGTTGGGCGACAGCTTATCCATTTGCTCTATTATATGAGTATGGTATTATCTATTTTGTTGGAGGCCGATTAGGTATTAATGAAAATAATGGCGAAATCTGTGGTTGCTTGATCTGATTTCCTCCACAAGTAGAAGAAATGGACCCAGGATTATTATATCCCAATGAGTTGGTGTTTGTGTTTAGGTGTTTGTGTTTATTGATTTTGTATGCCGTCCACTCCTGAAGGACTCCGGGCGGCTCACAATAAACAGGGGAGGGAATAAATAAGACAATATAAACAATTTTAAAATCAACAACAGTCACAATTAAGACGGGGCTGGGTGCTTTAACAGCCCCCAGCCTGCCGGAACAGCCAGGACTTAGTAGCTTTACGGAAGGCCGGGAGGGTGGTAAGGGTCCGGATCTCAATGGGGAGCTCGTTCCAGAGGGCCGGAGCAGCAACAGAGAAGGCCCTCCCCCGGGGGGTCACCAGCCGACATTGGCTGGCAGATGGAACCCAGCGAAGGCCAAGCCTGTGCGATCGAATCGGTCTATGGGAGGTAATCGGCCGGAGGCGGTCTCTCAGGTACCCAGGTCCGATGCCATGTAGGGCTTTATAAGTAACAACTAGCACCTTGAAGCGAGTCCGGAGACCAATGGGCAGCCAGTGCAGCTCGCGGAGGATAGGTTTAACGTGGGTGTACCTAGGTGCACCCACAATCGCTCGCGCGGCTGCATTCTGGACTAGCTGAAGTCTTCAAACATTTTTCAAGGGCAGCCCCATGTAAAGCGCATTACAGTAGTCCAGTCTTGAGGTCACGAGGGCGTGAGTGACTATCTGAAGTGCCTCCCGGTCCAGATAGGGTCACAATTGGTGCACCAGGTGAACCTGGGCAAAGACCCCCCTGGTCACAGCTGATAACTGGTGATCTAAAGTCAGCTGTGGATCCAGGAGGACTCCCAAATTGCGAACCCTCTCTGAGGGGCGTATAATTTCACCCCCCAGACTGAGAGATAGAATAAAGTTGTATTTGCCTCGTGTGTTTCCTCTGCATTTCCCTCTGCCCCGTGGATCTTGGATTGGGAAACTGGGCTCCTGGAGCAGGACTATCCCTTCCCTACAGGTCAGAAAAACTGAGATGGCCACTAGACACCAGAAATGGGTTAGATATTTTTGTATCTCTTTGCTTTCATTTAGTGGGTTGGCTAGATTATTGAAGCCTAGAGATGGAAGTCCCATCAGAATAAAAGTTAACCTTTGTCATTTTTTTTTCTGTGGGCACTTTGGCACCCATTAAAAATGAAATTCTGTTGCCATAAATAAAATAATTCGTATTCAGATCATAATAGCAGTGGACTTATATACCGCTTCATAGGCCTTTCAGGCCTCTCTAAGCGGTTTACAGAGAGTCAGCATATTGCCCCCAACAATCTGGGTCCTCATTTTACCCACCTCGGAAGGATGGAAGGCTGAGTCAACCCTGAGCCGGTGAGATTTGAACCGCTGACCTGCTGATCTAGCAGTAGCCTGCAGTGCTGCATTTAACCACTGCGCCACCTTGGCTCTGTAGTCTGCCCTCTAAAACAATACTATAGTAGGGAGATAGAGAAAGGATATTCGAGATGAAAAAGGAAAAAAAAGAGCAACAATGAAGGAGAATAATAAATGGAGGATATTCAGAAATATCCTACGAGCAATTTGAAATAATTTATAAAAGACACGCCTTAAATCTTACTGCCCCCCCCACACTTTCTGAATGAAAAATGACCCACCCAATTGTCATCCTTCCTTTTTCTCCACCCACAATTCCCTGTCCTTCTCGCTCTGTTGCTACTTGGCATGGTTGCTGCTCAGTAACAAGGCTTATTTTAAGAGATCCCCCTCTGCTTTTCCAAGCCAGGCCAGAGTTTTGCACTGGCTGGATGACCAGCCCAAATGATATTCTGCCAGGTTTGAGTTGGCACCCTTCAGACCTTGCTGGAGACAGTGGCCATGTGGTCATATGTTTTCTTTCTTTCTTTCTTTCTTTCTTTCTTTCTTTCTTTCTTCTTTCTTCTTTCTTTCTTTCTTTCCTTCCTTCCTTCTTTCTTTTTTTCTTTCTCCCTCTCTCTCTCTCTCGCGCGCTCTCTCGCACTGTCTCTTTCTCTCTCTCTTTCCTTACTTTTGTCTCTCTGTCCCTTTTTCCTTTTTTTCTTTCATCTCTCTCACACTTTTTCTTTCTTTTTTCTTTTTTCTTTCTTCCTTTCTTTCTCTTTCTCTTTCTGTGTGTGTGTGTGTGTGTGTGTGTGTGTGTGTGTGTCAGTGGTGGGTTTCAAAAAAATTTGGAACTTCTTCTGTAGGTGTGGCCTGCTTTCTAGTGGAATCTCTTCTAACCGGTTCGGTAGATTTGACGAACCGGTTCTACCGAACTGGTGCGAACTGGTCGGAACTCACCTCTGGCTTCTAGTAAAGAATGAAAACAATACATTCCACAATCCTACTCCTGTCTATTCCCACCTCCCATCGACTATACTAAAGAAACAGCATCTTGAAATAAGAGAAAGTGTGGCAGGCCAGAATTCTAAAAGGAATATAATTGCAGGCCTGACACTAGCTGAGTAACCTTGAGCCAAATGATATTCTGCCAGGTTTGAATTGGCACCCTTCAGACCTTGCTGGAGACAGTGGCCTTGAAGAAACAGCCTTTACAAGCCAGAGAGGAAAACCTTCTTTCCTGAATTGATGACCACTTCCCTCCCGCTAAACTGAGAGGAGAGACGGCAGATTCCATATGAGAGCCCGGCTCTCCTATATTGAATTTAAAGTGGAGAAAAGTTAGTGGAGGAAAAGAGAATTAGATTTTGAAGGAAATATTCTGATGAAACTTATCCAAATAGCCAAGGTTTGGCTGCAACTCTCTATCAAAGGTATACACCGAGGAAAAGTAGGGAGAGGAAATATACTTAAATGGTATTATTTTCATTTAAGCGTATCGTTTTTGTAAAATGACAGGATTTAACATTTTATAGTGACTTATTTCCTCTCCGGGGAAATCATTTCTCATTGCTGTGTAGGCTCAATGTATTCATCCAGAACTGAAAGCAATTGGATTGGGGGGCTTTGTTTTTTAATTTTTGTTGTGGACAGCAGGAAATAAGACACGAGATATCCTGTTAATAATTGGTATGAAAATCCACCGAAAGATAGAGGAAATGGGGCAGATTTGATGTTGGTTATCAGCATCCTTTCAGACACTACTCTTCCCTACTCTGTTGCCTTTATAAGGGCGTTGGACTTCCTTTAGCCTAACAAACAAGTTCATGGTTTGTTCTGGTTGAGGCTGATGGGAGCTTTAGTTGAATTTAACTTTTACTTTACTTTAGGATATCTATGTGTTGTATTGTAATTCATCATTTCAGAATAAATGTCTTTCTTTCATCTCTCTTCCCTTCCTCCCCCAAGATTTTTTCCTAAAATTTTCTCCGTAATTGGGCAAACCCAGTAAACAGTGATAAAGTGATAGAAATGTACAATATGGAAAGGGTGAGGAAAATTAAGAATAGAGAGATATTTTATGGTATCAATGATCTTGGGAGGGAGGACGGATCAGAGAGGGCAGCATGTTGAGAGCAGAAACCTTTCTGGTTACCATCAAATCAGTGGTGGGATTCAGCCGGTTCGCACCTATTTGGGAGAACCGGTTGGTCACTTTCTAAGCAGTTCAGAGAACCGATTGTTGGAAGAAATCTCATTTTGTTTTTTTCCACTTTACAGGGCTAACCCCATAAGGAAGGCAGGAAGGAAACATTCTGGTGTTGTTTCTAGCCAAATCTTGATTGCCCTGCTTACAGAAACTGCCTCTCTGGTTAACCCTTATTACATTGTAACAGCTAAGGCGAAGTGCCCATCGACGTGAGTGATGTTGAGTTGGCCACGCCCACCCAGTCACATGACCACCGAGCCCCACCTGCCCAGATGGTAATTAGGGCAGAGAACCCATTGTTAAATTATTTGAATCCCACCACTGCATCAAATTCTCGAAATAAATACGTAATATACATCTTTTTTTCATTTTTATTTACAGGAAATGCAAAGGGTGAGGTTTTCCTTTCAAAATATTTCTTGGGAAATAGATTTTGGCCTATAAAGTCACACACACACACACAAAAACACACACAGTAAAACATACAGTAAACTTAGATCAATGGGAATGTACACTAAATCTGTTTGCCTATGCTTATCATGCCCATATCGTTAGTGGTTGTGGTGATACTGACTCATTCGATGACTGATGTACTCGTGGCTGGGAATATTTTTGGCCTGGGAACGACGGCATCCGTGGTAACTCCGCTCTCTTTTCTTACTGTTAATGAAACTGTAAAACGTTGGGGTTGATTTGCATCAGTGTGTAACAAAGGAGTAATTGACTGAATCATTTGCTTTCTGGCGCTTCATCACAAAGACTCGTTTTGAACTTGGAAACCTGGAAACTTAGAACAAATAACACGGCTGTAGCTCACCCTATGAGCCATGAAGTTGCTTGGACCTCAAGTAGCTTCAGCTGCCGTCAGCGTAGCGTGTCATCTTCTGATGCATCGAAAAGGAGTCAACCTGGCTGGCTTTCATGTTAAGTAGGAATGACATTTGTGGTAAGGCTTAGTGGGACGACTCCTTTAATCTTCCTAATCGGAGACTTGCTCACAAATGTAGAAGCTTTTATGCTATTTGTGTTTATTTGCCTTTTCTCTTGGCTTCTAAGTATTAACAGTATTCTACAGAGGCAATTTTGTCGGAGGGGAGTGTTGGGGGGGGGGAATGTGCGTAATGTAGAATAATACATTTTTTTAAAAAAAAAGAATTATTTGTTTTGTTCAAGGCTGTGATGAAGGAAATGTCCTTCTTGGTTTGGCACCAAGTGGGGAAAAAGACACTGGAGGCTGCTTGGAAAGATGGTTTATTGGTGGACAGGGCCACATGGCTTGAGTCCTGAACAGAAAAGGTGATCACATGCTTCAATGTTGGTGGAGAAGAAGAGAAGGGCCGAGGGAGGGGCTTGCTAGGCTTTTTATAATCTGTTCGGCCCCACCCATCTATTTCCTGTTCCTGTGTAAGAAATGTATTCTGATTGGTTGTCCGACTCCCATGGGGCCATGCAGGGGCAACTCTCTAGGCTGCGTTTTGAATCCAGGTTTGGTTGAGTCCTCGGATGCCATGTGGTCAGTTGGGGCCAATATTATCATGCTTCCCTGTAGCTGAAGTTGAGAAGTCTTTATTATGTAAAGTGGACTAGCTTGGCCTTCTTAATGGCCCATTGACAAAGTGGGGATGGGCAGGAAGCTACAGGCAGCTATTCTGTCTTTTAAAACACGTTTCTTTCTTTTCACATCAGAGAAATATTCTGCCTTTTCAATATTTCCTATTTTTCTGGGAGAGGGCTGGATGATAACTTCCTACAGCTGTTTACATTAAAAAGGGGAGACACTTTAATAGTCCAAAGAATTATTTCAGTACCTCCATATTGTGATGAGAGAGGATTTCTATACTACACTGCAAGTTACCCTGAGATACTCGTTATGACAGCTCTTTAGAATTATCTGAAACTTTAATTCAGGCAGATTATACCACCCTATCTCTATATAAGGAGATAGATCCTTCTTTGGTCATTTTAAAGACAATGGCCTTGATTCAGTGTAGGCATATGAATCTTTTCCCACACTTTGATGAAAGATAATATGTTCTCCATAATAAGAACAAATGTAAGGAATCTACAATTCTGTTTACAAAACAGTCACTTGTTGAGATGGTGGCTATAGAAATAAAATAAAATAAAATAATTAAAAAGAAATCATAGCCTGGCCACGGAGTGGAATTTCTCCTATTTTCCTTTTGACACTTTCAAAATCGAACTAAATTTGGGGAGGTGGCCTTTGTGGAATGTTCTAAAACCTCAAAATAGCACAGCACATGGTGCCATCTATGTCCTGGAGCTTGCCATATTCCCATATTTTCATTCTATTATACAGATAGCTGGATGAACATAGGTGAAGGGGTTGGGTTATACGTGGTCAAACATTTCCCCCCCCCCTATTCTTAAGGAGAGAGTTCAGGTGAACAAGAATGCCATTGGACACTGGACAAATGAAAAATGTATCTCCTCATTCTTTTTCTAATTTTTTTTTAAAAATTGTATTAGCTAAACAAAAACACACACACACAAAAAAAGAATCATCTTTCGTTACATCTTTGTAGAAAGCGTGTCGATTGGTTAAAAATATATTCCGTGCATTTCTTCCACCATCCTTACATATGCTTCATTCAAATCGAGTTGTACATTTTAAGTCAAGAAAGAAAAATTGTGTATTTTATACTATCCCTGTACCACAATTCTCATTTGGTTACCATTATTTAAACATGTTTTTATCTAGAATCATTTATATTTAAAGACACAACCACCTACTGGCCTTCATTTGCAGTTTTGATAGATCTCCAATAACATTACACCTTTATAGCAATAGCAATAGCAATAGCAGTTAGATTAAATATACCGCTTCATAGGGCTTTCAGCCCTCTCTAAGCGGTTTACAGAGTCAGCATATTGCCCCCAACAATCCGGGTCCTCATTTTACCCACCTCGGAAGGATGGAAGGCTGAGTCAACCTTGAGCCGGTGAGATTTGAACCGCTGAACTGCAGATAACAGTCAGCTGAAGTGGCCTGCAGTACTGCACCCTAACCACTGCGCCACCTCGGCTCTTTTTAATGACACATTTTTTATGACACATTCTAAAACAAATTCAGTTAAGTGAGATATCTAAGCATTCCCCCACTCCTCATAAACACCTATATGTATCATTAAATATTATCCATTAACATTTCTTTGTTATTATTGTAGTTGACTAAAAGTTATTTACTGTTTAACTCACCTCTCCTCTCCACAGGCCCACACAATATTATACTTTTATAGCCATCTTTAAACCATGATTTATTAACCTCCTCATTCTTAAGGAGATGCAAATCATATACTGTGTAAAAAGTAGTATTTGGGATTAACCCATTAATTGCCTCAAGTAAGAAACAGGAAGAGAAAGAAGAGTTCCGTGAGATGGGAACAAAGCAGTACAGATATCCCATTTAGTGACCATTTGAAGTTACAATTTTTCACACTTACAACCATTGCAGCCATTCCCATGGCCACATGATCAAAATTCAGATGCTTGGCAACTGGTTCATATTAACGACATTCTGCAGTGCCTTGGGGATCATGCGATTAGCTTCTGCAATCTTCTGACAAGCAAAGTCAATGGTGAAATCAGGTCTACTTAACAACCATGTTACTAACTTAACAATGGCCGTGATTCATTTAACAACTGTGGTAAAAAGGTCATAAAGGGGGGCAAAATTCACTCAACAAATGTTTCACTTAGCAACAGAAATTTGGGACTCTATTGTCGTTTGGTTACAAGTGTTTTTGCATCCATATTCTCAAATAGCACAGATTTTTCATCTAGTATAACTAAATACCTCACTTTCATTGTACAATGTATGTTCAATTACAATTGTTTGTAATTGTTATTATTTTTTCCCAATAAACCTAATTCCCTTACATTCTTGATTGTCTATTTGATAACAGTGTACCTTTATATAATCACAAATCCCAATATGAAAGAGATTTACCAACCATTTATATTTGCATATTACTGTTTTCAATTATGCATAATTCCACCAATCAACTATCGAGTATGCTTATGTTAATTTTTGTCCTTGTACATCAAACATAAATATTATTCCTTCATTTTTCAACAAAATATTCTAAATAGTCACTACATATATATACCTGTTGTGACTCAGGAGAAGTTTGCTGTGAGCTGAGTCGGGATGCAGGAATAACAATGCAGTATCGTCTTCTGGAGATAAAAGGACTGATGGTGCCACATCCTGGTTGCAGAAGTCAACGTTCACTTGTTCGTTCGTGGTTTGTCGTTCGTTTATGGAGAATTCAGTTCCATTCCTGTTTGAGTTTGTGAGACACTTGGATAAGTGATTTTACTTCCTGAAAACCTGGTGCTGTAAGAGTTTTGTTTCTGCATTCTGCTGCGTAACCCTTGTTTGCAAGAGATTTTATCTATGTTTATTTTGGGCTCGCAGCCAGCGTGAGCCAGGACTGATAAAGTTATTTCCTTTTAAGTCTGTCTGACTGTCGTCTGTGAACAAGCGAAGAAGGGGGAGTCAGAACATATACCAATTTTTAATTACTTCAATTCATATATGTATCAGTTTTTCATTGTATCGTTGTTAATTTTAATTTTTATATTACTTAGAATTGACTCAGGTATATAAATGGGGAAAAAAAACAAAAAGTTCTAAAGTATTCAATTCATATATGTATCAGTTTTTCATTGTATCATTGATAATTTTATTTTTTATATTACTTAAAATTGACTCTGATGCTAAGTCAATCAATCGTCATGACACCTCAGAGAGAATATTTGGTGATTCCTGTTGTATCAGAGCACTGCAATTAATCCCTTCTACCAACAAGGACAAGACGACATATTCCTGAAGAAAAAAAAAAAAAGAAATAGCATAATTCTTCTAAATTCCCACACATAGAAGCCATGCTCATGTCTGTAAGAAGAACATCAAAGAAAAGGAAAACTCTGTTTTTTAACAAAACATAGTCTCATGTTTATGGTGTCCTTAAATTCCCCCAGTCCTAAAGCATGTGATATAAACAAGTCATGCATAGCCCCAGGCAACTTCCCCCCCTCCCCTTGTCCATTTCTATGCTCCCCATCAACCATTTCAATCTTTTGCATCCAGCCTGTTCACAAAACTTTCCTTTCTTAATACTGTTTTAATTTCGAAAAGAAAATTACAAAGACTGGATTGATATTTTTTTTTAAATCCAATCCCTGCAGGAAACATAGGGACTGGTTAGTTCTCAGTTACAGAATAAGCCAACAAAGAGAATATTGTAGTAGTTTGGGTAAGCTTACCCAGAATTCTTTGCTTTCAAAAGTGCATGTATATTTCATTTAGCAGCACAATGGAAAATCAGCAGCAGATGCACACTGGTTTTACGAGATTTGTAATAAAATATTCTCACAGGATTCCGTATCGCTGGATATTTTTGTGCAATTGAGAATGGCAGGATTATACTTATAACTTACTCATAAAAGTGAGTTACGAGTTTTAGAAATACAGTTAAGTACAGCAGGACTTTTTGCAATCAGTAAAAGGAAAAATCTGGCAAAAATTTCATTCTATCTAATGTTCAGCCCTTTCAACTCCCCCACCCCACAATATTCTCTGAGAAATTACGTATCTTCACCACTAAGATTTATGAACAATCCTGTATGTTCAAGGTTCTCAATCATGTATCTTCAAGACTCATGCCAAAGGTTTAAATGCAACTGATATATATTCACTCCTTGTTGTTTAAAGCAAAAGAGCAAGAGAACTGCAAAATTTCTTTGCACTTTCTGAACAATATTTATGAAGGAAGCTGATAACCAGAGGAATAAAAAGTCATCCTCAGGTAATAGTAATATATCAAAATTCTATGCATCAATAGTTCACATTCTGGGGCTTTTTATGGAACTCTTGATTAGTTTAGCTCAACTATGAATAAATGAATAAATTCCTCGGAAGGATGGAAGGCTGAGTCAACCCTGAGCCGGTGAGATTTGAACAGCCGAACTGCAGAACTGCAATCAGCTGAAGTAGCCTGCAGTGCTGCATTTAACCACTGCGCCACCTCTTCCTTAAGTTGGAAACATTAAGGAAGATAATGTCGATTGTATGACTTAAGAAACCAAAAGAAAGCAGGAGAATACCTATCCATTTTTCTTACTCCAGTGATTTCTTCGTAGACAATACTGTCTTCAGACAGCCAAAAACTATGCCTGTATATAGAGACATCGCCAAATCAATTTTGCTATATTATTGCTTAAAGATGGTAGAGGACCTCAGTTATAGTATTAAAAACATGGCCTAGGTGCCAACCAATTTCACTGATATTCTCTTGAGCACAGGGGTGGGTTTCTCGCCCCGTTCCAACCGGTTTGGGCGGCATCCTCGTGCACACGCGCAGTGCACGCATGCGTACTAGCGCCTGTGCGATGCTCCAGCTGCTCCTGGAGGATCGCGCAGGCGCTGTATGCGTTCTCCGCATGCGTGGAAGTGCAGAACTCGTCAAAACCGGATAAGAAACGCGGGCGGGCAGGCGGGCGGATCCTTTGGCGTTCCCAGAAGTTACTTGCTTCCGGGTTCGCCGACCAACCGGTTCGCGGGGATCACCGCGAACCGCCGCGAACCACCTGAAACCCACCCCTGCTTGAGCACATACCCACCATTTTCAAGAAGAATATCAGATATTGCTCTGAAGATCTGAACTCTACTAGCAGAGAAAAGGAGGAACTGTGGAATGAACTTAAACAAGTTATTAAGGATGAATGTGAAAAAGAGATTGCCAAAAATGAATAAACAAAAGAAAGCAAACTGAATTTCACAACCTATCTTGGGAATTTCCAAGAAGAGGAGAGAAACCAACGCCAAGAAAGATAAAAATCTCAGGAAGGAACTTAACACAATGTTATAGACAACTGTTAGAAGAGACAAGAATTTATCTGTAAAGGTGGGTATGTAACTGAATGAATTATCTTTAGGACATAAACCCAGACAATACAAAACCACATGGTAGGAAGAGCTGCGATCGTGCTCAATTTCCTTTGCGATCAACAAAGTTTGAATTCCACAGGTTAACATTACAAACTCGCCAATGGCAAAAGTTATCCTCATTTGCTAAATGAAGCTATATATCCATCCTCAGGTGGATCTCTTCTATCCATCTGGAAAAAGAATGTCCCTATGGGTTTTACTCCACCAGTTATAGCCAACTTTCATTCCCATTTCTTTAAGCCATCAAACTAGCAGTGTCTGAAGATATTTCTGTAGTCACGTGGCCAGCATGACATCACGCCACAGCGCAAAGCTTATGGAGAAACACAGAACGCTGTTACCTTCCCACCAAAGTGGTACCTATTTATCTACTTGTTTTAACATGCTTTGAACTGGTTGGCAGGAACTAGCAATAGCAATAGCAATAGCAATAGCAGTTAGACTTATATACCGCTTCATAGGGCTTTCAGCCCTCTCTAAGCGGTTTACAGAGTCAGCATATCGCCCCCAACAATCCGGGTCCTCATTTTACCCACCTCGGAAGGATGGAAGGCTGAGTCAACCTTGAGCCGGTGAGATTTGAACAGCTGAACTGCAGAACTGCAGTCAGCTGAAGTAGCCTGCAGTGCTGCATTTAACCACTGCGCCACGTCGGCACTAAGGCAAGTGGCAGAGCTCACTCCATCATGCAGTGGTAGGACTCAAATTGCTGAAGTACAGACGCTCTCCGGCATTTTTTAAGGCACTGAGCCATAACTTCTCTGCATCCATCTGGGAAATGGGCTTAAAATATTGGCAGCTCGTTATAAACATCTTGGGAAAAATTACTATAAAGCAAAACACGAGCGCAAGATATAATACTCCCAAATTCACAAGGGCAAAGCTGTTCAGCATTGGAAGTTTTCTGGATTTTTCCTTCTACCAACTGCTGATGACAAAAATAACCAAACGGCAAAAATGACACCCCCCCTGCAAAATTTATTGTTTGTAAGACGGTCCAAATACACAGGTTTTTTGAAGTAAAATTTGCTGTAACCCAGTGGGACTCTGAGAGTGAAACTTATGGTAGCCTGTTTATAATTCTGTGTTCTGACCCCCTCCTCCGTCCAGTAACGAATGCCGAGACAAGCTTAACTGGAATGTACTTTAATAGCAAGACACCAAAACCTTGGTGGCTGAAAGCCAAGCAGAACAAACAGATAAGGACCTTGGCAGCAACTCAGACAAACTCAGGCAGCAATAAACACAGATGAGGCTTGGCAGCAATCCAGCCTGCCAAGCTCACAGTAATGTCCTCTGACATTCAATCCTGCGTTGACTTCTGCAAAGAGGGCCGTGTGCACAAGTAGCTTTTTATAGTCTGGAGAGGAGCCTAATGACCACCAGCTGAGTACAATCACCTCCTGTAATTGCGTAATTGTTTCTGACGCCTCATAACTCTTCGATGGCGTGCATCCAGGAACAACTCACTCCTGGCCTCCAGCTCACTCCCCCTTGTCTCCTCCCCACTGGTCCAAGGCTCAGGCGCCTCCTGGTGGCCAACCAGCCTCTCTGCGCCTTGCTCAGAGTCAGAAACCTGTCCAGGGTCCTCCACATCCTCCAGCGCCGACTCAGAGGGCTCCTCGTTGTTGGAGTCTGGTGGCAGCTCCAACGGCACCTGCTAGGCCACAACAATTCTGTATTCATGATTATTTGTTTGATAATTTCTATTGCTTGTTTTGGACAACAATATCCCGGCTGAAAAGCCAACGTTTCTAATTTATCTTCTGGGGCTGCAACTGAAACATTGCCTGCGAACTCCTGCCCACTTCATCTAATGTACCTGGGGAATCATTAAGAGAAGTTGGTGACACGTCCTCACCTGTGGATTAGCTATGCTTATGCTGAGAAAGCGATTCTGTAAGTAGCTCTGTGCAGAACTATTTGGATTTTATATAACAGAAACAGAACATTCATGGCACCAGTGTAAAATAGGGCTTTCAAGATCCACCTGAGGATGTTGTGTTCTAATTTTTATTATAAAATCCCCTCATTTCCTCCCTTCTGCAGCTGTGTGCATGCTGCTGGCATTCCAAAACCTGAGTCATAATAGCTTTAACTGGAGGTACAATATACCACATGGACCTATTGGTCATTGTCATTTCTGTCAGTAGTCTGTATACAGATCCATAACAAAGTAGTCATTTCCATGCATTGTCTCATGCAGCCTGGTTCTCTAGGCAGAATCCAAAATATCTGGAACATGTGAATCAGCTGAGGTCTGTATTATCATGGGATTCTTTGAGTTTATGGGGCCTGGGGTCCAAAGATTTCTGCACTGCCTTCCAATTTCTTGACTCTGGCCCACATTATTGATAGGCAGCACATACTGTATGTATACGTGACCCGACAAATGCATGCACGACTAAAGCGCGCTGACAGAAGCGCGATTTAAGTTAAGGTAAGGGTTAGGGTTAGGGTTAGGGTTAGGGTTAGGGTTAGGTTTAGGGTTAGGGTTAGGGTTAGGGTTAGGGTTGGGTTTAGGTTTAGGGTTAGGGTTAGGGTTGGGTTTAGCTTTAGGTTTAGGTTTAGGTTTAGGGTTAAGGTTGGGTTTAGGGTTAGGGTTAGGGTTAGGGTTAGGGTTAGGGTTAGGGTTAGGGTTAGGGTTGGGTTTAGGTTTAGGGTTAGGGTTAGGGTTGGGTTTAGCTTTAGGTTTAGGTTTAGGTTTAGGGTTAGGGTTGGGTTTAGGGTTAGGTTTAGGTTTAGGGTTAGGGTTAGGGTTAGGGTTGGGTTTAGGTTTAGGGTTAGGGTTAGGGTTGGGTTTAGCTTTAGGTTTAGGTTTAGGTTTAGGTTTAGGTTTAGGGTTAGGGTTAGGGTTAGGGTTAAGGTTGGGTTTAGGGTTAGGGTTAGGGTTAGGGTTAGGGTTAGGGTTAGGTTTAGGGTTAGGGTTAGGGTTAGGTTTACAGTGCGCTTCTATCGGCGCGTTGTTATCGGCGCGCTTCAGCGCTCATTCGTCCGCGCGGTTTAGAACTCTCAGTTTTGTCACCGCGGTTTAGTCGGTCGCGCTTTTGTCAGTTGCCCTTTTGTCGGTGAACCGTATGTATATGCGTCTTGTTTCTGTTATAAAAATCCTTATGATTGAATACATTGGTAAACGCATGTTGCATTTCAAGTCAGGAGCCATCAAAGCATGCCTTCGGGACCATCATAAAGTGCTGTTTGTCATAATTAAAAATGAAAGGGTTGAAGAATGAAAGGGTTGAAAGGATACAGAGCTTTTGAAGCCAAGCCAGGTGCTTTCATACACGATCATATTTAAAGTGCTAATGGAAAAATGGTTTCATATACGTAATCGTTTTCACAGGAAGCTGGAAGGAAAGAACGAGAACAGTTAAATAAATGGTAGGTACAAAGTGAATTAAAGTTAAAGCCTGCCAAATCCTGATGAAATCCTGGCTAGAACAGACTGACGCGTATTATCTAACCAAAGAATCTGTCAATATAACGTTCTACAAATCTGCAAATGTTTGCCTCCTTCACCTTTGCAACTGCTTTGCCTACAGGAATGAGGAAAAGAACCGTCTTGAGGGATGAAAGGGTAGAGGAGAAAAAACTGAATTGAGGAAAACTGCCAATTCCGCTAAGAAACCTTCCAAATATCCCTTTCTGCCTCCCCTTGCCAGGCAACATGAAGAGAAAACTCTTGAACGCTGCTACTTGAGGGAGGCACATGAGCTTTTGTGACATCAACTGCAGCCATTAATATACAAATGCCAATCTTTATTTTAAACCATTGATTATGAGAGAACCATTCCTAAGCTAAAGTTTAGACGCTAGCTTAAGATGAAGCAGGTTACTGCTTTCCTAAGACTGCAGTAAACAGATGTTTTAGCTTTAAATGTGCTCATTTTTTGCATTGTCAATATTGTTTGCTTTTCAGGGTATTAAAATACTTATCTATTTAATCAAATTTATATGATAGCTTATCTCACCCAGACGTAAACCTGGTGATGCACAATAAAGCCAAGAATTAAAACGTTTTACAAACCCATTAAAATCAATAAAACAAGACCACAAGAGGGAAGCTAATACATAGAACCAGCATGGAAGTGTGTTCTGATTGGTTGGGGATTTTGTGCTCGGCTTAGTCTGAAACACGAAGCCCAACAACAGCAACGCAGCTCACCAGCTCAAATCCCCCGGGCAACTCAGACTAAGCCGAGCACAAAACCCCCAACCAATCAGAACACACCTCCACCCAATCAGAACACAGCCAAGCTCCCACCCAATCAGCTCCCACCCCCACTGGCAGTTAAAAGGAAGAAACAGCTGCGATCTCACATTGCTCCTAGAAGCATGAAGCCGAGCAAACCAGCCTGAAGATGACGAATGAGACTTTGTCGAAACGTCGCCAAGACACTTCCAATTTTACGCGGGAGAAAACCCAAATAACCAATACACACACACACACACACACACACACACACACACGTGTGTATGTGTGTGTTTGTGTGTATGTATGTATATATATATATACACACACACGTGTATACACACACACACACACACACATATATATATATACACACACACACATTGAATTGAAACTATTGCTATAATGTACACTTCTTTGCTGTATTTCTTTCACATTTTTTGTTAAAGCACTTTTCATGTGTTGTTATTTTTTCCCTCTTCTCTTTGACAATGTACTGTATCCCCCATTACGATTATCTTTGTTTTGACATCAGAGAGTTTTAAAGCTGGAGCTGAATGTGGCTTGGCTTATCTAAAAATTGTCAAATGTGTTTTGTGAGGAAACAAAGCCCACTAAAAGTAGGACTGCAGATTAGAAATTTCTACATTGTAAATCTGAATGCAAATAGATGTTTCTTTCCAAGTTTGTTATGTAACATGACAAGTTCTGACATAACCGAGACAGGTCATTGTGCTCAGAAGGTATATGTCCAGGGAAAGTGATTGTGTGTAATCTTTATTCTCTTACGTTCTCACACTGAGTGGACTACAGTGAGTTGCTAATGAGCCAAGGTGGTGCAGTGGTTAGGGTGCAGGCCACTTCAGCTGACTGTTATCTGCAGTTCAGCGGTTCTAATCTCACCGGCTCAAGGTTGACTCAGCCTTCCATCTTCTGAGATGGGTAAAATGAGGACCCAGACTGTGGGGGCGATATATGCTGACTCTGTAAACCACTTAGAGAGGGCTGAAAGCCCTATGAAGCGGTAGATAAGTCTAACTGCTATTGCTATTGCTATATTGGGTTCAGTTTTATTTCAGTCTTATGAAATACAACCAAACTATTACAAGAATGAGAGATAAAATGTTCTACGTTTTTTAAGTCCTCATTCATGTCCCATACAATATAGGAAGATAAATACTGCCAATCTAATCCAAGAAAAAAAAACAGGCACATCCATCCACTCATTCTCTAAATTGTTGAAGTATTTATTCATGTAAATGGCAAAATGCTTCAGGACTAACTAAAATACATATTTAGCTACCAGAGAAGAAATCTTTTATAGTTTGCATTATTCACCATTTGAACTTTTTAGTCTTTCATATTAATAATGTTTTCAAGTTGTTCATTGCTAAATAACGTTTCACATAATCGCAAGACCATTTTTCGCAAGAAGGTAGAAATGTAGGGACAATTATTTTGCACATCAGCTAAAGTGGCTTGCAGCCACCAAAAGCCTTCCTGGTTTATGGATTAGCATGGTAGAAGATGCAGCCATACTTTAGTAAAATGAATTGAGTTGTTCTGAATTTGTTATTAAGAGAACCCCGGGAGATCATGTCAGAACAGTGTTCCAATATCTAAGGGGCTGCCATAAAGAAGAGGGAGTCAATCTATTCTCCAAAGGACCTCAGGGCAGGACAAGAAGCAATGGATGGAAACCAATCAAGGAGAAAACCACGCTAGAACTAAGGAGAAATTTCCTGTCAATTAGGACAATTAATCGGTGGAAAGACTCAGCTCCAGAGGTTGTGGGTGCTTCATCACTGGAGGATTTTAAGAAGGGACTGGATAACTATTTGTCTGAAATCATAGAGGGTTTCCTGCTTGAGCAGGGGATTGGACTAGAAGACCTCCAAGGTCCCTTCTGACTCTGTCATTCTGTTATGGAACAATGACACAACTTATGGCAGCTGAATATTTTTTATAGATAAGTCATCACCAAACATGTTTTATTGAATTTTCATAAATTCTAGGACTCTAGGGTATGCTAATTGTCTCAGCCAACCCGTTTTGCAACTGATTTCCTGTGAAATCCCTCGGAGACTTTAGTCTGCTCCTGAGAATTGGAGGAGTAACAAGAGAAGGAAAGCTACAAATTTACTGATGTTTATTCATGCAGTACTGGATATTGCCCTTAATTAAAAACCAAAGGAAACCTTTCTTGCTTAACTTGAATTGTTGGGATACACAATGATCTCTAAATATCATTTTTTCCTTATTTGGTGTTCTTTAGCCAAGTAACATTTGATCTAAAGTAGCACAATACTTCCTGCTGAACCGCTTAAGCACTAGGACTTTAATATACAATGGGTTTTCCCCATTCACAGCATTATAGTGCCAAACAATTAAATACATTGTAGTGGGGATCATAATTCAAACAAGGTTAGTTTTATTATTCAATACTATGTGCTAAATTTAAACAAACTTTAGCGGTAACCATTTTTTAAAAATTTCCTTGACAGCAACAGGAATTTCAGATGAACATTTTGACTATAAGTAACATCTAAATATCAGTTACAGCCTGTAATATAAAATTGATTAATATAGAGCTTAAATAATAAGTAAATTTTTGTAGATGACAGGAAAAAAAAACAAGTTGGTGAAATTACATTCCAAAGGAGTTTATGAAACTTTATCTGATTCTTTCTCTTCCATCTCATGCTGTGAATGTTTTAAGCCTTTAGAGCAGTTTTAAAGCAGTTGCTGTTCTAATACGTTCCCCAAAATTAATGTTTATTTAGGCTGATATAAACATTGTTCGTTTAATTGGATTTCTATTTTGAGAAGCAGCCAGTTTCTATATTTTTAGAATGGGACAAGATAGCTTTTGGATACGTCCAGGACATGTTAGTAACCCATTCATTCTGCAATTGCGACCTTAAGCTGGACTTTAAATTGTTGACTCCATGCTTAGAGGAATGAAGGCCGAGGTGGCGCAGTGGTTAGGGTGCAGTACTGCAGGCCACTTCAGCTGACTGCTATCTGCAGTTCGGCTGTTCAAATCTCACCGGC
Source organism: Thamnophis elegans (assembly GCF_009769535.1). Classification (NCBI taxonomy): domain Eukaryota; kingdom Metazoa; phylum Chordata; class Lepidosauria; order Squamata; family Natricidae; genus Thamnophis; species Thamnophis elegans. The sequence continues at coordinate 81,998,693 of NC_045546.1, forward strand.
TCAAGGTTGACTCAGCCTTCCATCCTTCCGAGGTGGGTGAAATGAGGACCCAGACTGTGGGGGCGATATGCTGACTCTGTAAACCGCTTAGAGAGGGCTGAAAGCCCTATGAAGCGGTATATAAGTCTAACTGCTATTGCTATTGCTAATTTAATTGCGAGAGAGGCCTTCCTTTGTGACCTGCATTTGAATCATTTCCAAATATGTGGAAGCTTTTGAATTTTCCAGACCTGGAATTCATCAGACCTAGAAATAGATATAGCCCAGCTATGGATTATAAATTATTCCGCTTATGGATTTAGATGGTTATCCTATGGTTGGTTGGTATGTTTACATTTCTGATGTCTATATCCAGTTTGTTTCTAACTGGCTTTTCAATAAAACCCAGGCTTTAAAATTAAGATTGGATAATTTCTGCACAACATAAAAACAGAAATGTAAAACATTAATGTAGCAATAGCAGTTAGACTTATATACCGCTTCATAGGGCTTTCACCTTTCTCTAAGCAGTTTACAGAGTCAGCATATCGCCCCCACAGTCTGGGTCCTCATTTCACCCACCTCGGAAGGATGGAAGGCTGAGTCAACCTTGAGCCGGTGAGATTTGAACCGCTGAACTGCAGCTAGCAGTCAGCTGAAGTGGCCTGCAGTGCTGCACCCTAACCACTGCGCCACCTCGGCTCTTATATATGTATCATATATATTTCCTTGATATTTGTATTTCTAGTGTACAAACCAAAACACTGAAATTAAAAAAAGACAGAATATTGTAGCATTATTTGAGAAACTTTTGATCTGTGGACGGCTGCAACTGTAGAAAAAGTAATGCCACAGCAATGGGATGTGTTCCAACATTTGTGATAATATCTTTTCCCTTTCTCTGGGATTGCCTTTTAAGCACTAGATTTTCATCAACAGAAAGAGGAAACAAAGATTTCCTTCCTTTAGCTGACCGGGCTTCAACCAGGATTCAAGATTAGCTTTCAAAAAGTCACATTCACAAAAAGTCTCAGTCACATCCACCCTATTACTTTAAAAAACAGTTGGGTAAACTAGCTTCCTCGATTTTTTTTAAAGAAATAATATTCAGACTAAATATCCATCTTTATTTATGGACTCTGGGGGTTGAGAGAATATTGCTTCATCCCAAGAACAGCAGTTTCGTTGTTCTGATTACTTCAACAGCATAATCACTGCTGATGTGTCTGATCAAAGATTATGATATCCTAGTTAACTAACTATGACAACTTCCCCTCCAAACTCCTACTCGGCTGTATTAAGCTACCGTATTCATTGCGGCCAGTCAATTTGATCATTTGGGTGAGTCGCTCAACATACCTGGAAGTAAAAAAAAGGCCTCGGGACAGAATCAAGATAGTGGCTTTATCAGTCTCATAGCTGACTGCTCACATAAGCACATATCCGATTTGGTGATATTGATGCATAGTTAAATGTGTTTCCTGATTGAAAGCTATTTTTTCATAAACGATACAAGTAGTCCTTGACTTTTTGACCACAATTGAGCCCAAAAATGTATGTTGCTAAATGAGACATTTGTTAAATGAGTTTTGTCCTATTTTATGACCATCCTCGCCACAATTGTTAGTGAATCATTGCTGTTGTGCAGTTAGTAACATGGTTTTTACTAAGTGAATCTGGCTTCCCCGTTGACTTTGCTTGTCAGACAGTCACAAAAACTGATCCCAGGATCCCAGGACACTACAATAGTCCTAAATATGAACCAGTTGCCAAACATCTGAATTTTGATCCCATTACTATGGGGAGATTGCAATGGTCATAAGCGTAAAACACAGTCATGTCACTTTTTTCAGTGCTGTTGTAACTTTGAACAGTCATTAAATGAACTGTTATAAGTCGAGGGGTACCTGTATCTTTCCCTATAGAGTTCTTTGAAGCATGATGCAGGCCTGTAGGTAAAAATAAAACCCACCCTAATGTAAAGTACACCATAAAAAGCTGTAGAATTAGGGGTGATAAACTGTTCAATGTTATCACACTTTTAAGAAAAGGTTTACGCACATAATCCCATTCTAGCAGCAAGCAAAGAGTATGTAAAAAACAGAGGTGGGTTCCTAGCAGTTCGCACCTATTCGGTAGAACCGGTTCGTCAAATCTACCGAACTGGTTAGAAGAGGTTCCACCAGGGGACCTGGAAAGCAGGCCGCACCTACAGAAGAGGTTCCCAAAATTTTTGAAACCCACCACTGGAGGAGATACACACACACACACACACACACACACACACACAGAGAGAGAGAGAGAGAGACAGACAGACAGACAGACAGACACAGAGAGAGAATCACATAAAGAGACACAGAGGGAGGGAGGGAGGGAGGGAGAGAGAGGCAAAGAGCCACACCCACACACCCACATACACACGCAGACAGACAGACAGACAGACTCACAGAGAGAGAGAAAGAGAAAGAGAAAGAGAAAGAAAGGAAGAAAGAAAGAAAGAAAGAAAAAAGAAAGAAAAAATGAGAGAGATGAAAGAAAAAAAGAAAAAAGGGACAGAGAGACAAAAGGAAGGAAAGAAAGAGAGAGAGAGAGAACACATGGCCGGCAAGCCACTCCCACAAAGGAGGCCACACCCACAGAGTAGGTTCGAAAATTTTTTGAAACCCACCACTGGTAAAGAAGTACTACCAATCTCGTTTGCATTATAGACAGCCAAAAGGATAAAACCTCTCTATTTTCAGTAGTCTGCACTGCAGTAGTGGGATTCAATTTTTTTTACCACTGGTTCTGTGGGCGTGGCTTGGTGGGTGTGACCTGGCATGGCTTGGGCATGGCTTGGTGGGCATGGCAGGGGAAAGATACTGTAAAACGTCCATGCCAACCCCACTCCAGGGGAAGGTTACTGCAAGATTGGGCCTCCTCCGAATTCCATCTGCCAGCCAGTGCCGGCTGGCAACTACAAGGAGGAGGGCCTTTTCAGTAGTAGCTCCGACCCTTTGGAACGAGCTCCCCGTGGAGATTCGTACTCTCACCACCATCCAGGCCTTCCGCATAGCCCTTAAGACCTGGCTAGCCCGTCAGGCCTGGGGACAAAGATAGCCGCCCCTCCCGAATGATGAATGAATGTTGCCTATTATTTTTACTTATGTGTGTCTACGTTATTGTTTGTATTCCCCTTCCTGATTTTATGTGAGCCGCCCTGAGTCCCCTCAGGGAAAAGGGCGGCCTATAAATGTTAATAAACTCAAACTCAAACTCAAAATCCCCATTTCCTCCCGATCAGCTGGGACTCAGAAGGCAGAGAATAGATAGGGGCGGGGCCAGCCAGAGGTGGTATTTACCGGTTCTCCAAACTCCTCAAAATTTTTGCTACTGGTTCTCCAGAACTGGTCAGAACCTGCTGAATACCACCTCTGCAGCACTGGCTTCTTATAAAAGACAAGTCGAGAATTCAGAGACCTTAGCATCAAAGGGGAAAACTACAAAGAAATCAGTAAAATAGGATAGGTTATTTGTGTAATTAGTATTGTAAACAAATGAATTTACCTTGGCTAGAACCACTAACATGTTTCAAATATCCTGACTTACTCACTCATAGGATCATGTGAGGTAAGATTGGAGTTTTTTTATTTTTTGCTGACTTTTAGAAAGGAACGGGAAATTCCTTTTTATCTGTGCAGTTTTGGGTGTACATCAAAACCTACTAAAACTCTCTGGATTGTGTCCAAGTTGTAGAATTCACTAAAATGTTTTTGAGAACAGAGAACTCGTGGCTGTATGGTTTATATTCATATGCCGATAAAGAGCTTTGGGATGATAATCCACTTCATTGGATTAAAACTGACATAGTGACCTAGTTACCCCTGGTTAAAAAAACCCCAAACTCAAAACAAAACCTTTAGAATAGATGCCTTCTTTTCCCCCCATTCTCTCTGAAAAGATCTTAGTTCGAAAGAAACTGAAAGCTTCATGCAAATTGAGATAGTCAAAGCATATTGATCAGATTATAATTAAATATACTGCAATATTTTTTTTAATTTCATTCCAATGTTATGCAGTATACTCCCTTCATTTTTTAAAAAGTGAATTCTCAAATAGAAATTATGTTCCATCGGTTTGATGACATTTTGTATTTTTTGTATTTGTTTATTATTTATAGGCCGCCCCTTTCCCTGAGGGGACTCAGGGCGGCTTACAATTTATGGGGAGGGGAATACAAGACAAGACATGAGACAGTACATAAGTAAAAATAGAACACAACATTCATTCATCATTCGGGTGGGGACGGATTAGAATCTTTATCCCCAGGCCTGACGGGATAGCCAGGTCTTGAGGGCTGTGCGGAAGGTCTGGACGGTGGTGAGGGTGCGAATCTCCACGGGGAGATCGTTCCAAAGGGTCGGAGCTACTACTGAAAAGGCTCTCCTCCGCGTAGTTGCCAGTCGACACTGACTGGCAGATGGAACTCGGAGGAGGCCTAATCTGTGTGATCTAATAGGTCGTAGGGAGGTAATTGGCAGGAGGCGGTCTCTAATTTTGATGTATGTTCTTTTTATTAATCTAAATTACAATAACGTGTGCAGTCTGCAATTATTACTAATACGTTTTGTTCTGTTATTTATATTATATTTTTGGCACGTTAATGTAGACATTTTATAGGCATCAATGGAAGCTTATAATTGGGGAGACTATGTAAGCATATGGTGTATTCATAAAAAAAACCCCTATTCTTTTATTCATATGAAACTATTCTCTTATGCATTGGGATCTTATGAATGTTCAGTTGTGTAATAATTCTGTTTTAACTCTTATGAAGTAGAACAAATATATTATTCTTTTTTTTCATTTCCTTTAAAAGTTTAGTAATATTTCATTTACATTCCATTTATGATTTTGAGCGTTTGCTCTAACCATGTAGGGTAAACGGTGTCATCATATGACAATTTTATGTAGTAAAAATACAATAGGACAATAATTAAAAAAAAGCAAACCATTCGTAGAATCTTAAGATTTTGAAAAGATGGCAACCTTACCATCAAGAAGCTTTGTAAAGGACTATGAAGCAGTATATGTCTAAGTGCTATTGTTATATAGCACATATAAGAGCCAAGGTGGCGCAGTGGTTAAATGCAGCACTGCAGGCTACTGCTAGATCAGCAGGTCCGCGGTTCAAATCTCACCGGCTCAGGGTTGACTCAGCCTTCCATCCTTCCGAGGTGGGTAAAATGAGGACCCGGATTGTTGGGGGCAATATGCTGACTCTCTGTAAACCGCTTAGAGAGGCCTGAAAGGCCTATGAAGCAGTATATAAGTCTACTGCTACTGCTATATATATTATGTGTCTATATGTACAGTATATACACATACAAACACACATACACATATATGTACAAACTCACATACAAACTCATTTTAGCCATTGTCTATCCATTGCAGGATGGAACCCTGCATTTTTCCAGCCAATATAGTCTTGAGCTCTAACCCAATCCTTGCTGATGTCACACATATTGTATACCAGTGGTGGGTTTCAAATTTTTTTCGAACCTACTCTGTGGGTGTGGCCTCCTTTGTGGGAGTGGCTTGCTGGCCATGTGACCTGGTGGGAGTGTTTTCTTTCTTTCTCTCTCTCTCTCTCTCTCTCTCTCTCCTTCCTTTTGTCTCTCTGTCCCTTTTTCCTTTTTTTCTTTCATCTCTTTCTCACTTTTTTCTTTTTTCTTTCTTCCTTTCTTTCTCTCTCTCTCTCTCTCTCTCTTTCCCTCTTTCCTTCCTTTTGTCTCTGTCCTTTTTTTCTTTTTTCTTTCATCTCTCACTCTTTTTCTTTCTTTTTTCTTTCTTTCTTACTTTATTTATTTCTTCCTTTCTTTCTCTCTCTTTCTCTCTCTCTCTGTGTCAGTCTGTCTGTCTCTGTGTGTGGGGGGGCAGTGGTGGGTTTCAAAATTTTTTGGAACCTCTTCTGTAGGTGTGGCCTGCTTTCCGGGTCCACTGGTGGAACCTCTTCTAACCGGTTCGGTAGATTTGACGAACCGGTTCTACCGAATAGGTGCGAACTGGTAGGAACCCACCTCTGCTCTAACTCCAAATAACAAGCATTTCCTCAGAAATCCCAGAGGCCTAAAATTAACTCTTCAATTTCACAATATTAAAAATAGCTATAATTAAATTGGTTGTTAGCCTTGAAAATCTTGGGCAGGGCGGAGGATGCAGGCTAATATTAAGATGAATGCAATAAGAACAGAACATGGCTATGGGATATGTAAAATTCTCCTGTTCCTTGGCAAAAAAAATGGAAGAAAATCTTGCATATTGTGAACTAGTCTACCGAACTGGTGCGAACTGGTAGGAACCCACCTCTGCTGTATACATACATATATGTACATACATATATAAAATCATGTCCAGAATAATAAGCGATCCCTGAATAGTGGGGACCTATTATAACTTCATTTCATTTCTTTTCTCTTTGACAATCCTTTTTTTTTATTTGTAAGTGGGAAACAATCCTATATATTGTGGGAAAAGAAAGTTCATAAGTATTATAGTTATAGTTGACACTCTTTCCCCTTTAAAATTAGATTGCAGCATTTTGCTCATTGTTGACAATAACAATTTGAGAAAGCAGTTGCTGTCTCGTTAAGCTACAGAATAGCAAAAATAGATTGAACAGCCTCTTTTTTCTCTTACCAGCCAATTTCTTATCTATAAATAGCCTTCATATCTTACCTTACCCTTTAAACAATACTTGCACACTGTAATACTTTAAAACAGGTCCAACACAACAGTGCAATACAAGCTCTTTGTGAGAAACAATACACTCATAACATTGACGCAGGGTGATATCTACAGCTAGCAGTTTTTGTCAAAAGCCGGAAAAAGTTCCAATGAATAGTAATAACTTTTCCCACAGTATTGGGAAAATACTTATTGTTTTTCAGTTATGGATAAATTGTTTTAAGAATGCTATTGGATTTCTGGTATATCTAGAGTGAACTGTGGGTAGCAACATATACGATTACTTATCACATACAATCATTATGTGCCAATTTATTTATTTGTTTAAAATACTTATATAACCATTCACTCAACTTATTAAACACAGCTATGGGCAAATCACATCAATAATAAAACTCCAAACAATAACTCCTAGAAAATTAGACCCACAATCTCCAATATATCAGACTATGCAATCCACAGGCCATCCTATGACCATCCTTTCATTGGGTGGAAGCCAAAGCCACAATTTGGCTTCCACTTAAAGCAACAATATGTTTACCAAATACTTTTCAAAGCCAGATCTAATGACAAAATCTATAGCTTCACTTTATATGGAAGAATTTATCTGCCAAAATCAATATAGAAGCCCAGTCAGTGGTGGGTTCTGGCTGGCTTTACTGCCGGTTTCCTTGTGCGCGTGCTTCATGCAGAACTTAAAAACAAGATGGCGCCGTGGATGGCACTGACTGGAGAACCAGTTTGGGAGTGTGGCAGGCCTGGTCACCGCTGGTTCCAGCGACCCACACCGCTATACCACTACCGGTTTGGCCGAACTGGACCGAACTGGTAGGAACTATTGTAACGTGTGGGTTGTTGTTGTGAGGGAATTGACACGCAGGAGCCATGGTGCAAGACAGATCTTTATTATAACACAGGTGACAAGCGATTCAAACGTTCCCTGCAACTGTCAGGGTATTTATACTAGCACTCAGACCAACTGTCAAAACGACCAACCAATCAGGTCGCAGCTGGTATTTGCATATTGAATATGCAACACTCCTTCCCCCCAGTTCTAAAGACCAAATGACCAGCCAATCACGTCGCAGCTGGTATTTGCATATTCAATCTCTCTCCTTCCCCCCAGTTCTGCGCATGCCCGGCCTCGCTGTTTCAAGATAGTGGTGAGTCCTTCGTAGCTAAATTTTAGAACCAGGAAAAAAAAAACAGGTCCTTTGGGATCTTTGCAGCAGGGAGGCTCTCGTTGTGTTGTAGGGAGGCTCTCGTTGGTTTTAGGGAGGCTCTCGTTGGTTCGAGAAGCAAGCGGTGGCCTTTGCAGTGGAAGGAGGCACAGCAGAGGCAAGTGGATTGCACAGGAGTAGGGCGTGCTCATGGTGTAGAGGACAGTCTGGTGTATGTTGTGAGTGTGCTAGTGTTGGAGAGGCTTTAGACAGGCTGAGAGAGCGTAGCCGGTGGTGCTAGGTGGCAGCTTGGAGAACGAGGCTGTTGTTGAACACAGCGGTTGGAGTGCCGTAGGAACAGCTGGTGGCAGGCATGCCGTAGGAACAGCTGGTGGCAGGCAGGCAGGCAGGCACAGCTGGCGCAGTTTAGCCATCACGGTCCATAGCTCGTCCCTGAGTAGCGGCGGCGGCTCCAGTCGAGGTTAAGCGTAGGAAGCCCGTCCCTCGGACGGATGGAGGCCGCGCCTGGGAGCTTACTGAGGTTGGCTACAACCGGAGGCCCACGGCGGTGGGTACTGCTGTTGATGTCGCTTGCTGGCCAAAGCGGCGGCCCTGACAGGCCCTCAATGTAGGAAAGAAAATTTTTTTCCTGCGTTCACTGCGTTCACGTTGGCTGATGTTGTTAGGCTCTGCGGGAATCGCATATCAATCCCATCCTCGTCGCCAGTATTGTAACGTGTGGGTTGTTGTTGTGAGGGAATTGACACGCAGGAGCCATGGTGCAAGACAGATCTTTATTATAACACAGGTGACAAGCGATTCAAACGTTCCCTGCAACTGTCAGGGTATTTATACTAGCACTCAGACCAACTGTCAAAACGACCAACCAATCAGGTCGCAGCTGGTATTTGCATATTGAATATGCAACAGGAACCCACCTCTGAGTCCAGTATAGTTCCTTTTATAAGTCAACACTGTAGCTGTTGAAAGGAAAATTATCTCTTGAAAGTTGCTTGCATTTTTTCTTAACCGATGGCATTATTTAGCATGTAATGCTGGAGAAGCATAGAAAGAGGCATACTGAACTGGAGTATAATATCATCTTCCATTTTTTCTGCTGGTCTCTAGGCAGTTGTTGCTCCCTGTCAATTTAGCTTTACATGACTTAATAGCAATAGCAGTTAGACTTATATACCGCTTCATAGGGCTTTCAGCCCTCTCTAAGCAGTTTACAGAGTCAGCATATCGCCCCCACAGTCTGGGTCCTCATTTCACCCACCTCGGAAGGATGGAAGGCTGAGTCAACCCTGAGCCTGGTGAGATTTGAACAGCCGAACTGCAGAACTGCAGTCAGCTGAAGTAGCCTGCAGTGCTGCATTTAACCACTGCGCCACCTCGGCTCTTAACTTCAAAATGGCAGCAACCTCTTGATGTGACGGTGGTGTTCTGCGCTGAACAGACTGCAACAGACTGCAAAATGTTGCATTACAAGTGTCACTTGGCCACACAAGGTAGAATTCATAATCCTAACTCCTACTTGCAAAAATTATAAGAAAACAGGGAAGCTGAGGAGTAAATATAATCTTTGTTCAGCACTACGGTATTTATTATGGGAAATTACCGTGCCTAAGCAGAAGAAAGTTTAAATAGAAAATTAATTTACAATTTAGCATATCGGTCTGTTTTAAAATGCATGTTCTCCTACTCTTCAGTCAAACAGGTTCCATGAGTTTCTTGTATAGAGACACTAAAAGGCAGAGCCCAACTCCAGGCTTACAATTTAAAATACATTAAAACAAAAGGAAGGAAGAAAATAGAAGACCATGACAAACCTAAGCATTAATCTATGAATGTTTGCTGATATTAATGTAATTACTACTGGTTCTACTTTCTATGTTTATGAAGCTCATGAATTACCTTACACTCCATGTATTAGAATGAGGTTTTTTTTTTCCTGTCACAGATTAACTTGGCCCAATAATCATTTGAAAATGGAAGAGGCAGATATAACAGTTCCCAAAGCCCTGACAAAATTCTTACCGAATAAAATATATACATATATTGGGTATTTTAATTTAACTAATCCTTTTCACAAATTTCATTTTATTTTTCTTTCATTGTTAGCTCTCATTCCAAATCCATTATCTGTCTCTAACTCAGTGGTGGGTTTCAAAAATTGTTCGAACCTACTCTGTGGGTGTGGCCTCCTTTGTGGGAGTGGCTTTCCGCCCATGTGACCGGATGGGAGTGGCTTGCCGCCCATGTGACCGGATATGAAGATGCCGACGACACTTGTCAGAACCACCTTAAATTACCTCCCACGCAGCACTGGCATGCATAAGAATAGGATGTAAACTTGTTTTTTAAAAGGCATCTTTGGTTTGCGTTAAAACAATTTCAACACACGCAATGTTCTGATTGCACCACAAACGCAGTAGTCATCCTTACCTTTCACAGAGGCACTGAGTTTTATAAATAGGAGCATGATGGTGTAGAATAATCATATCCAAGGACCAGTGGTGGGTTTCAAAAAAATTTTGGAACCTCTTCTGTAGGTGTGGCCTGCTTTCCGGGTCCACTGGTGGAACCTCTTCTAACCGGTTCGGTAGATTTGACGAACCGGTTCTACCGAATAGGTGCGAACTGGTAGGAACCCACCTCTGCTCTAACTCCAAATAACAAGCATTTCCTCAGAAATCCCAGAGGCCTAAAATTAACTCCTCAGAAATCCCAGAGGCCTAAAATTAACTCTTCAATTTCACAATATTAAAAATAGCTATAATTAAATTGGTTGTTAGCTTTGAAAGTCTTGGGCAGGGCGGAGGATGCAGGCTAATATTAAGATGAATGCAATAAGAACAGAACATGGCTATGGGATATGTAAAATTCTCCTGTTCCTTGGCAAAAAAATGGAACAAAATCTTGCATATTGTGACTAGTCATCATTTAAAGGCTATTTTTATTCACTTAGTGAATAAAATAGTGTTCCACATATTTTCCACTATAGACATACTGATTAAAATCATTTGCTGTAACTGCATACAAATTGGCTGTATGAAATCAAGGATACAACGGACAAATTTAAATCGACACAAAGCATGGGGGTTTAAGATTTTTGTTTGCAATAAAACCTACTACACTCAGATAGGAATTCTATATTTTTGTTCACATTCTCACTCCTTAAAAAAAACAAACCAACAGTAATTTTTTTGTTCAGGTGGTTAAAACAGCTTTCGCATCCTCATTAATGGTGTGTTTTATCTAACAAACTTCAAGGTCTCCACAACAGTTGTATGTACACAAATGATTAATGGAAAGAAAATACTTTTATCTGAGGAACTCTGGGCAAGGTCATCACATCATGCAGGCTTTGGTTTAAAGATTTAGTAAAATAAACAACTCATGTTAAATATAAGTCTACAAGCAAAAATTGATAAAGCTGGTTGAAATACGTGAAACTCATTCCTCCCCCTTCTCTGACTTTTTCTGCCCTTCACAGTTCTGCAGTTACTGTAAAAACAAGAATAAGCATCAAAGAGGCTGAATCTGGGATCCCTGGACTTATAGGCCCAACTTCCCAAATTCTTCTTCTGTACAATCCCATCCCCACATTTTGCTACAAGCCTAATTTCTACTTCGTCATAATTAATTTCAGTTTGTTTACACATCATACTGTGCTTGGATTCTTGCATCATGTACCATGTCTTGTATAATTCTCATCCTGGAGAAAATATCTGTGGTTGCTAAAAGTGGACACTGATTTGATAGCTTCTCATTATTATTGTGTAAACTCAACCTCTTTGGTAATTCCGGGAAGGCATGGTTCTGAACAGTGGCGGGATTCAAGTAATTTAACAACCGGTTCTCTGCCCTAATGACCAGCTGGGTAGGCGGGGATCGGTGGTCATGTGACTGGGTGGGCATGGCCAACTCAACGTCACTCATGTCGATGGGCGCTTCGTCTTAGCTGTTAGAATGTAATAAGGGTTAATGGGAGAGGCAGTTTCTGGAAGCAGGGCAATAAAGATTTGGCTAGAAACAACCCTTTTTCCCCCTTGAATTGTTCGCCGCCCTGAGTCCTCCCGGAGAAGGGTGGCATACAAATAATAAAATTCAATTCAATTCAATTCAATTCAATTCAATTCAACACCAGAATGTTTCCTTCCTGCCTTCCTTACAGGATTAGCCCTGCAAAGTGGAAAAAAACCAAAAGGAGATTTCTTCCAACAACCAGTTCTCTGAGCTGCTTAGAAATAGGTGCGAACTGGCTGAATCCCACCACTGATTCTGAACATCTTTTCTGAGCTCTCAGAAAATCCTGTAATTCTGCTGTTAAATTTAGGTAGCACAATTGCCAAGAATTGGGGAATATTTTGGCCAGCTTTCCCAGTATTATTTTTTCCCTCCTCCTACCTTATAATTCCTCTAAAATGGAAACACTAATATTTTTCCTGAACTTTCTTTTAATAGACCCTCCTGCTCCTTCTGTTTCCTTCAAAATGCACATCCCACTCCCTATCACAGCTTTGCTGCTGTACCATTACCTACTTAATGTTTAATTTCTGTTTTGCTTTCCTGCCTTTTGGGTTCCTAGGTCCCAGCATCAGATTTTGCCTTCTAATGGTTCTACTCCATCACATGAATGAAATTTTTTTTCAATATATTTTTATTATTTTTCCTTTTAAAACAATGCAGTACCGTGAAGTTGAAGTGACCATACATTCACATTATATACAGCTAGTCACAACTATTGACAATTAGCCTACTTAATACATTATCAATCCTTCTGTCCAATCACAGTATATACAGTTTGTCCCAGTCTTGTCATCTTGTCTTATACCAATCATAAAATCTATTCCAGACTTCAAAATATTCTGATTCCCCTTTATTTTTAAGTTCAAGAGTGAGCCTATCTGCACGGGCCAACACCTTTCTGATTATATCTAGCTCTGATGGTGTATTTTCTTTTATCCAATATTGTGCATAGGTTATGCAAGCCGCAGTTAGTACATGAATAATTAAATAAAGTATATCTTTCTTAAACCCTTCCGGTATTATACCTAGGAGAAAAATTTCCGGTTTAAACAAGATTTGGTCTCCCACCATTTGTTCTATGACGGAATCATTTCCCAATATTTTTTTTGCTTCATTGCACGTCCACCACATATGATAAAAAGTGCCTGGTGTTTTTTTTTACACTTCCAACAATTTGAATGAAATTTTATTCCCTGCAAGTTTCCCTCAGAGAAGCCAGGTAGTTACTGGTTAAACCTTCCAGAGCCACTAAACATGCTTAGCTGATCTGCAGTGTCCCTTCCACAAATGGAGTTAGTAAGTTATAAATAGACTCGGAAGGGCGGGAGGACTAACATCTACTTTTAGTTTTAATCCAGTGGACCACCTGTTTTCTGTCTGCTGGAAGTATGACTCGGTAGAAAGCTACCTCAGAAGCAGCTTATCATAAGTTACAGCTCTGCAACGGTTTCGTTTCCTGGCTAGATTTTCATATAAAATCTGGCAAGCATCAATTTTCTGTCTAGCAAGGACCTGTTATATATTCAGAACACTGTGTATGCAGAGACAGATAGAGCGATTCCAGGCCAAGCACATACATTTTGATTTGAACAGAATTTTAGAAAAAAAATATCTTTCGTATTTTAAATGTTCTGTTTTCTTTAAAAAGCTGTAATGGAAAGGAAGAAAACTGATGGATATTTATGCTGTTACACAGACACCATCTAGCAGGGATCGGAACAGAAGCAAGATGTTTTAACTAAGTCGCTAATTCCATACTTTAAAAATGGAATAGGATCTCAAAAATGGCAAAAGAGATAGGATTTTTTTTGGGGGGGGGGAGAAACATATATACGGTAATCAAAACATATCCATGAAAAATGGATAAGAAAGAGAAAGGCACTATTATTATTAGAGAAATAGCATTTAAGACACAAATTAATCCATAATAAGAATATTTTCTTTCTTTTTCTCTTCCTGGCTGGTCAAAAAAACCAAACTTTTTAAAAAAAGATTTTTATTAGCAAACATGTAAAATACACACACAAAAAAATTAGACATACATCACATTTATACAATACGAACAGGAACTTCCTATTCTTTATAATAGCAATCATCAATCGATACCGCTCACCTTATATTATTTCCCCTTCTATTGTATTTCATTTGGATTTCACCATTCTTAACCCTCTTATTTTACTCATAACTATTGTTTTTTGAGTTTTGTTATATTCCTTCATTGATTTTTGTTTCTTTCCTCCATCCACCTATACCGTTTATCCCATATCTGGTAGAATTCTGATTCTTCTTTTCTCTGGATTTCTTTAGTTAGTTTGTCCATTTCGGCACAGTCCATAACCTTTCTTACTTTTTCATCTTCATTTGGAATTAATTTGTTTTTCCATTTCTGGGCAAAGGCAATCCTTGCCACCGTAATTATATGTAGTATTAAATACTGGATTTCTTTTTTGTATTTTGCAGACATAATTCCTAATAAAAAAAAACTGCAGGTTTCCATTCTATTTATTACTGTTATTGCCTCCAGCCAATTTTTGATCCTTTTCCAAAAAAATTTAGCCTCCTCACAGGTCCGAGTTTTGAGTTTCGAGTTTAATAAAATTTGTATGCTGCCCACTCCCATTGGGACTCTGGGTGGCCACCATAAATGGTAATATGTTCCGTGTATTGATTCGCATTTCCAACATTTTGGGGAGGTATTTGTTAAGATTTTAGCTAACCTTGTTGGTGCCAGGTGCCATCTGTAAAACATTTTGTACTGATAAAAAAACCCCAAACTTTTATATTGTGTTTATCTAATGTAGGCTCTTGATTCAGAAACAAGTTCATACAAAGCTTTCTAAGTATTCTGTCCTCTTCCACTTGCATTTAAGTGATTAGCTTTGATGAGTGTTGCAATCCAATCAATCATCCAATAGTATAACTATGTACTTTGTCTACCCTGATCAAAGTTCTTTCCTATAAGCATCGGTGGCATTAAACTTGAGCAAGTTTTATTTTTGAAAGTGTGTGTAGATTTTTCATAAGTACCTCGAATATCCCAAAATACTCCTGGGTCTACTTAAATATCGGGCATTTTACAAAGGTGAAAATGTCTGATTAAACTTATTTTTTTTATATCCAATATCATGAGCCAGATATTATTCAATACTAATTGCAGGGAAAGAGAAACAGGAAGCTAAATATTTTCTTGTTACAGAGTTTTCAAAGACATTTATTTCCTAGACTGCCTTTGATCTAATAGTACTAATATCAATTTGTTTCCTTGTACCTTGAGAGTTGTAATGTAATGAGGCTCCCAAGAATACTGTTAGAAATATTAATATATTTCCACGCACTACATTTCTCATGATTTGCTAGGTAGCGTAAATAAAAGGTTTGGGGTGAGGAGGAAAAAACAAATGCAAAATCCACTGATATTCCACGTTCGTGATCAAATTATAAATGTAATAGGAAAGACTCACTTATTTGCTTTTTCTGCTTCCTCATTTAGCATCATTTATTTTCCTTCTTAATACTGTAGAAATGCAAAAGTAAAGTTTTATAATACAAGTGATTATTGTTCTATATTGTGTTTGGATTACACCAGGATTACAAATTTAAAATCCTTCTAATAATTAGATTCCATTTATAGTTGATGTCATTACACCTGATATAATTCATCCCTGTTTCAAATTCATAACTCCACCAAGGACTTCTAGTAGTATCAGTAAAAACAGAATTATAACTGCTGCAATTCAAGTGGTGTCCTCCTCTTCTATATTTTGAGAAGACAAGGAGAAAAATTCAGCTTCTAGCAGGAACCAGAATGAATTTGTTAAAGTCTCACGTTAATCTACTTGCTAGAGTTGTGTTCAGTTCAACATATATTTTTTTTCATATATTTCCTTAATGAGCAAATACCCTGCTAACAGTTAGAGGTTAAGTGATAAAAGCCACTATGCTATACAAGGAAACTAATCAAACAGAATGAATGCATTGTGTTTGCAGTAATTGCTCTAACCATTTTGGCGAATTTGTAATCTCCTGGTTTATCTTTTGAATACACATATTCCTTTAAAAAAGTAACTGCTTGAGATCGCAAGATTTGCCCTTTAGTTTGCATTGTAAAAGACTGAATAGGTCTCCTGTGATACTGCATCCAAAAAAACCCCCCCAAAGGAAAAACATTTTATCATGTTCAAGTTTATCAAAGGCTGTTAAATGCCATTGAATTGTTCCTACCTGGGTGCTTTACAGTATTATTCCAGTAAATAGTTGAGTTTGGGTTATTTTTTGTTATGTAATAAATACACAGGTTGCTTCAAGCTTTTAAAACATAAATGTATTATATACGCATTAGATATAAATTCACTTCATTTGGAGGTGAGAATTAAGCCAGTCTTAATAAAAAGAGGGATCTGGAACGAAAAGAGAGATATAAAACCATGCCAAAGAGTTCGAAGGATGCAGGCCAACAGGATGGACTGGAACTATAAGCATTTGTTCCAGATAGCGTAAAGTTGGTCTGACTTCCCCGTGGAAACAATCAATTGATCACAAGCTGGGCTCTTATGGGCTCTCACCGTTATTCTTAATGTCCCTAGGCTTTGAGCAAGCAAAGCAAGTAGTAATCAATAGAATGAGGGACATGGAGTTCCAAGAAGAACTAAATAGGTTGCCTCTCCACAGTAGGGACAGAATCAAGCAGGGTGTGTGGGAATCGGCAAGATATCTAAATGACCTGATCTCCCCAAAACAAAGAATAGCTTTCTTCAGAGCCAGATTTAACATTCTTCCTTCAACGCTCTTCCAGGGCAGGTATAAGAGAACACCTATAGCAGAACGGGTTTGTATATGTGGTAAGGAAGGTCTGACTTGAGTATTGAATGAGCCCCGTCAGTAAAGAAATTATAGTAACAGCTATATAACTATTTTCAAAAAAAAATCTAAACTACTGAGATTTGAACTACTGCCAGCCAGATGTGTTCTGATTATAATCCCTGCCAGGAACATCTCCCTGGGCAGCATAGCAGGACTTAAGAGGATCACTTCCACCATCTAATTCTTTGCCATTCATGAAGTATTCAGGATAATGATCTCAAAGGATTTGGTTGCAGTGGGAAGTGTTCATGGAATTTAGAATCAATTGCTCAACAATGGATCTGTGGGTCTTTTATTTCAATAGCAATAGCAATAGTAGTTAGACTTATATACCGCTTCCAAAGGCTTTCAGCCCTCTCTAAGCGGTTTACAGAGTCAGCATATCGCCCCCACAGTCTGGGTCCTCATTTCACCCACCTCGGAAGGATGGAAGGCTGAGCCAACCCTGAGCCGGTGAGATTTGAACAGCCGAACTGCAGAACTGCAGTCAGCTGAAGTAGCCTGCAGTGCTGCATTTAACCACTGCGCCACCTCGGCTCTATTCAAGTTAGGTTGTTTAAAGTCCATGTACAACAATGGACTTCCAATGTCCCCATTACGACAGACTCTTCTCTTCTAGACTGCAGAAACTACAGATGAACTGCAAAATGGCACGTCTTCTTTGAATCTGAAGGTGTACCATATCCCTATGCCTAACTCTGCCCATAATACAGGTAGTCCTCAATTTGCAACCCAAAATTTCTGTTGCTCCATGAAACATTTTTTTCAATGACTCTTGCCCCATTTTATGATCTTTCTTGCCACAGCTGTTAAGTGAATCACTGTAGTTAAATTGAGGCAGGAGGGGGTGCACAGGTAAACCCACCAGTGGCTGGCCAGGTTAGGTGGTCTTAATAGGATGGGCCTTGTAAACTTATATTGGCTTGACATTTCACTCTGGTGCACTGGAGTTCCAACTTTGACTTTTAGTTTCCAACTTTGACTTCTGACTTCCTCATAAGTCTTACAAATATTATGGGGACATGGCGCAAGCTTTTGCACAAGGATGGCACACGGAGGTAATGTGGGTGTAAGGATACTTAAAATAGCCAGATGACAAAAAAATGCGGGCATCCTCTCAGCACTTTCTCTGTCTTGTTTTTATGACTAACCAGATTCACTTCTGTATTGTAACTTTTTGACTTCTCCATTGTATTTTTCCAAAATGTATTTCCCTGTCCTAAGCAGGGGGCTTGGACATTCCAAATGTATACACCTATTGTAACGCTTACTGATTTATGAAGTTTGATTAAAAGGTATAAAATCACTGCCAGGGAGTAGCCCAGGCAGCTCAGTTTTGGTGTGCAACACTCTTGAGCTCTTGATGCATCAATAAAGCTGTTTCTCTTGCACCTTTGTGGTCTCGAGTCCTGGTCTTTCGTAAGTAGATTGCTAAACCAAACCTCAATCTGCTGCTACAAAATTAGTAGCACAGTTGTTAAGCGAACCTGGCTTCCCCCCATTTGACTTTGCTTGTTAGATGATCACAAAAGGTGATCACATGACCCCGGGGACACTGCAGCCATCACAAATATGAACCGGTTGCCAAGCATCTGAATTTTGATCATGTGACCATGATCAAGAGGATCTGTTGGAGCTGCCATCAGACTTCAATAGCGAGGGACCCTATGAGTTGGTTTTGGAAGATGTGGATGACCATGGACAGGGTTCCAACTCCGAGCAGGGTGCAGAGAGGCTGGTTGGCCACCAGGAGGCGCCTGAGCCTTGGACCAGTGGGGAGGAGCCAAGGGAGAGTGATCCGGACATCAGCAGTGAGTTGTTCCTGGGTGCCTGGCACTGAAGAGCTAATAGGCATAAGGAACAGTTGCGCAGTTACAGGAGGTGATTGCACTCAGCTGGTGGTCATTAGGCTCCTCTCCAGACTATAAAAGGACTGCTTGTGCACCCACCCCTCTTGCAAATGTCAACGCAGGAACTAATGTCAGAGAACATTATTGTGAGCTTGGCAGGCTGGATTGCTGCCAAGCCTTATCTGTGCTGGATTGCTGCCCAAGTTTGTCTGTGCCGGTTTGCTGCCAAGGACCTGTCTGCCTGTTAATTAAATGCCGTAATTTATCTTTGGCTCAGAATGTGTTTTGGTGTGGGACGAGGGGGGTCAGAACACTTAGTCATGACTTAGAACCCTTGTGTGTTTTTTTCCTACTTACGTTAAAGAACAGAATCAGAAAAAAAAGGACATTTTCATTTGCAAGGCTGTTTTAATGAGGAATAGCTTTCTATGCCAGTGTTTCTCCTAACCAATGAGATCCAGATATCCACTCTTTTGGAGCTTGAATATTTCTACCTGCGAATACAACATGTCAAGTCAGAATTCACCAAGGGGGGTCTCTGAAACTTCATCCGTCCCTATGATTTCCGCAGACGGAACTTTGGGTAGCTTTTTCCCTTCTCTGGGGAACAGTCATTTTAAAATGAACTCAACACAGTGTTTTTTTTAAAGTCCAAGGTCAGGAATGTCTCCCTACCCCCCCTGACCCGCTACATTTTTGAGTGCCAGGCATAATTGCTTACACAAGGCCGAACTCCAGCACTTTTGAGCCTCGGAGCATTTCAGAAGGGGGACAAGCATGTCTGGAAATCTTCTCCCTGTGGAGTCCAGCTGTTTAACTATAAGACTTCTGGGTTCTTGGTTGGTTTTGTTTTAGAATTAACATCTGTATTATCAAAACACGTGAAACTGCAAATATTTTTTTTAATGCAACATTGTTCTCATTCCACCAGAGGCTGAACTGGATGGAACCCCTCACCCAGTATATGATTTATTGGTGGATGAAGCAGTCATCAATCTTCTTCACAGATCTAGGATTTTCATCCCAAATCACCAATGAGACCAATACTGCCATTAAAAAAAAATACTTCAGAGATGGGTAGATAGTAAGTTGCTCTCTGGTAGCCATAATTTTTTCCTTAAAATGCCTCTGCGCATTTTTATTTTAGTATTGGCTATCCCCAGATAGGATTCAAAGTGACTGCATGTAATTTGAACAATCTATCTCTAGCCAATAAAGTAGAAATACTCAAGCTCGTTTTCTCAGCGTGAGTTGAGTTTGAACAGGGAGTTGAGCCAGAAAAAATACTCCTGTCTGCCTTGTGCAATGTGAAATTATAATGAAATCATAAAACTACATTCTGATGAAGGCAGACTCTCTCCTGCCTGCAAGTAAGAACACTCCCATTGTAATTATGGAATTTCCTGGAATGCTGATAGTTGTTTTATTCATACTGTTCATTTCTGTTCTTAACTTTCTTACCTGGAAGGCAGGTGAACATTAGAGCACCAGTTTGATTCCCAACAACTCTACAAACCCAGCTGTTCTACACACCCTAAAGATCTTTGTTCATTTAGTACTGATGTTTGAAACTCAACTTTAAGTCGATAAAAAGTGTCCTCACATACTGCGTTACAGTATGGTACACTGGTTTAAGGGATGCGGTGGCTCAGTGGCTAAGATGCTGAGCTTGTCAATCAGAAAGGTCGGCAATTTGGCGGTTCAGATTGTATTACTAACTTAACAAATGCAGCAATTCCCTTAACAACTGTGGTAAGAAAGGTCATAAAATGTGGTAGAATTCACTCAACAGCTGTCTTACTTAGCAACAGAAATTTTTGGCTCAATTGTCGTTGTAAGTCAAGGACTACCAGTATATGTCTCTTCTGATTTTTATTTTTTTATTTTTGCTGGGCAAAAATATTTCAAAGCTACATTGTGAGCATATATTCTTTGCTAATATTCTGCCCTTCCCTCAAATGGTAAAAGTAGAATTCTGACATTCAAGTGTAACTGGTTAGAGAACTACAACATCTTGCCATTGTAAAGCATTCTGGCAAATTTTAAAAACCAATAGATACAGTTGCAAGAAAAAGTATGTGGACCCCTTGGGATTACGTGGAGTTTTGCATGAATTGGTCATAAAATGTGCTTTGAACTGCATCTAAGTCACAACAATAGAAAAACACAGTCTGCTGAACATAATATTACACAAACATTAGATGTTGCCATGGTTTAATTGAACATAACATTTAAACATTCACAGTGCAGGGAGGAAAAAGTATGTGAGCCCCTAGCCTAATGACTTCTCCAAGAGCTAATTGGAGCCAGGAGTGAGCCAACCTTGACTCCAATCAGTGTGATGATATTGGATGTGTTGCTGACAGCTGTTCTGTCCTTTAAAAACACACACCTGTTTTGGGTTTACTGGTTTCAAGAAGCACTGTCTGATGTGAACCATGCCTCGCAGAAAAGAGCTCTCAGAAGACCTACAATCAAGAATTGTTGACTTGCATGAAGCTGGAAAGGGTTACAAAAGTATCTCCAAAAGCCTTGATGTTTATGTGTCCACGGTATGACAGACCATGGCAGCATCTAATGTTTGTGTAGTATTATGTTCAGCAGATTGTGTTTTTCTATTGTTGTGACTGAAATGAAGTTCAGAGCACATTTTATGACCAATTCATGCAAAACTCCACGTAATCCCAAGGGGTTCGCATACTTTTTCTTGCAACTGTTTCTTCAGTGTTTTCCACCACCTGACATTCACTAACAGAACCGCTTCTGTTTTAATAAATCTCCCATATGTTCCTCAGAGTTGAATGACAAAGTCATTGGTATAGAAAACAAACTTGCCATTACAAAATAAAATATCCACGGGAGGATTTTTGTTCTGAAAAGCAGGAAAGATACAGAATCTTCTGCTTGAGCAGGGGGTTGGACTAGAAGATCTCCAAGGTACCTTCTACCCCTATGATTCTATGTTCCATAAAACGGTGCATTTGTCTGTAGGAAGCTCTTTAAACATATTATCATATCTTGTATTCCTAGTCAATCCTTACAAGAAAAACGTTTTGTAAAATGCAGATTCATTTCTAAACAAGTAAAGTCACAGTTAAATATCAATTAAGGTTATTACTTCAACCCTAATCAATATGCATGGTCCTTACCAGTGGTGGGTTTCAAAAATTGTTTGAACCTACTCTGTGGGTGTGGCCTCCTTTGTGGGAGTGGCTTGCCACCCATGTGACCAGATGGGAGTGGCTTGCCACTCATGTGACCGGATATGAAGATGCCGACGACACTTGTCAGAACCACCTTAAATTACCTCGCACACAGCACTGGCATGCATAAGAATAGGATGTAAACTTGTTTTTTAAAAGGCATCTTTGCTTTGCGTTAAAACAACTTCAACACACGCAATGTTCTGATTGCACCACAAACGCAGTAGTCATCCTTACCTTTCACAGAGGCACTGAGTTTCATAAATATGAGCATGATAGTGTAGAATAATCATATCCAAGGACCAGTGGTGGGTTTCAAAATATTTTGGGAACCTCTTCTGTAGGTGTGGCCTGCTTTCCGGGTCCACTGGTGGAACCTCTTCTAACCAGTTCGGTAGATTTGACGAACCGGTTCAACCGAATAGGTGCGAACTGGTAGGGACCCACCTCTGGACCTTACTAAACAAATGGTGAGAATTTTTTTAAAAAAAAAAAGCAACCTTCCAGATAGCACTGAGGAGAGCCTGGGTTTTGAAGTTCACTCAATGTTTAGCAAACAGAAAGAGCAGCATTGCTTAAACCACTTATTACACAGATGTTTGGTTAATGTCAGTTGAGTTTATGTCTAACATTCTGCTCCCAGTCTCATACTGATACCTAATTCACTGAAACAGTTTAATTTCAGCCAAGCACATCACTCCTTCCAATAGCAAACTCACCTAATAAGTGCCAGCGGGACTGCAGCCAAAATGGGGCTGTAGAGAAATAAGAGAAACATTTGCTTGTTTGTGGGAAGCTCGAGGTTTGCAGAAATAGGGGAGGAAGGGGGGGGGAACACCCTGAAGGAACAAATAGAACTGAAGTCATGTTGAACATTTTACACCAGAAAGATGAGACAGGATTAGCAAATGCAGCCCTGGTTTTCAACCGGAAATGAAATCATGCGAGAGTCCAAATACGGTTATTTGCTTCTTGTTATATGGACCAGAGGTGGGTTCCTACCAGTTTGCATCAGTTCTGTAGAACCGGTTCGTCAAATCTACCGAACCGGTTAGAAGAGGTTCCACCAGTGGACCCGGAAAGCAGGCCACACCTACAGAAGAGGTTCCAAGATTTTTTGAAACCCACCACTCACTCACTCACACACACACACAGAGTCACACAGAGAGAGAAAGAGAAAGAAAGGAAGAAAGGAAGAAAGGAAGAAAGAAAGAAAGAAAGAAAGAAAGAAAGAAAGAAAGAAAAAAGAAAAAAGGAAAGAAAAAGTGAGAGAGATGAAAGAAAAAAAGGAAAAAGGGACAGAGAGACAAAAGGAAGGAAAGAGAGAGAGAGAGAGAGAGAGAGAGAGAGAGAGAGAGAACACCCATGGCTGGCAAGCCACTCCCACCAGGTCACATGGCCTGCAAGCCACTCCCACAAAGGAATCCACACCCACAGAGTAGGTTCAAAAAATTTTTGAAACCCACCACTGATATGGACTCATACAGATGGGGAATACAGACTATTGGTGAAGGCATGTCACTAAAGATTTGAACCAACTTTATTTTGTATAAGTACAACTGTAGAATTTAAGCAACTGTGGAAAGTTATCACCCAGCCCTCTCCCAGAAAAAATGAAATATCCTAGGTAATATTGAAAAGGCAGAACATTATATTTCCCTGGATGTGAAAAGGAAGAAAAATGTTTTATAAAGAGAATAGCTCCCTGTAGCTTCCTGCCTCCACCCACTTTGTCAATGGGCCATTAAGAAAGCCAAGCCAGGCCCTTTACATAATAAAGAGTTCTCCCCTTCAACTCCGGGGATTGGGATTAAGGCATGATAATATTGGCCCTTAGCTCAATTGACCACATGGCATCTGAGAACTCAACCAAACCTGGATTCAAAACGCAGCCTAGAGAGTTGCCCCTGCACAACCAATCAGATACACGCTCAAGATCAAAGGCCAGAGAGGGCATAAAACCAGGGACTCAGCATCTCAGTCTTTCCTTCGCTTCTTCTCCACCAACATTGAAGCATGTGATCACCTTTTCTGTTCAGGGCTCAAGCCTTGTGGGCCTGTCTACCAATAAACCATCTTTCCAAGCAGCCTCCATGTCTCCAGTATCTTTTTCCCCATTTGGAGCCGAACCAAGAAGGACATTTCTTTCACCACTACAAACTGAGTTTGATTTAGAAGCAAGGCAACAGGGATGTATTCCCTTCCATAATATAGTTTGGTAGCTGGCAAAGACTAATCCAGTATCCTCACTGATCACCAGTTCTGTCCACCAAGAACAAGTTTATTTGGTTAATGGGTTCGATTGCCCCAGAGCAAGGGGCGAGCAGGCTGCTTAAACTCTTCTTTCAGCCTGTGGTATTTTAGAGAGATTTTTTTTCTAAAGGCCTGAATTCTTCTTCAGTTCTGAGAAAACGGAACATAATCAACTCTGCTACTTGCTGCAGTTGTTTTTGGGTAGTCCGTACTCAAATAACAAATCTGTCGCCATGGCCAACTCTCCACCAACAGAGATGCTAGTTGGGAATTCTGGATGTCGCAACCCCACCACATCTGGAGGATACCACATTGCAGAAAGCTGCCAGAGCCATTTCTAAATAATCATTTCTCTGGTTAACTGTTTCTGTGGCAGATTTATCTCTCTGGCCCCACAGTTCCCTGAAGTAGGACATTGCAGAGTTAGAAACAACAGAATGACTTTCCTGAAGGAAGCTAGAGAAAGAGATCTTGCAACATTATTTTAGTTGGAAGTACACATTGCATATGGTACGGGGAAGAGTAAAACATTCAGCCTCCACTAAAATCAGTTTGATTCCCAGGAAATAGGACTCGCTTGGAGTCCAGAATATAATTCTGCTTTTTGAATTTGAATAGTGCTTCACACTTTTTGTTCACGCAATGTGTTCTCGGAAAGTTGTAAAACATGCCCTTTGAACATGCTAAATCTTGTTTGTGAAAATATCTTGGCCCTTGCCCTACCCTAACTGCTATTTTCAGCAAACATCCAACAGTTGCAGTCAAAATTGGGTCTCATTGTGTATGACACTCATCTCCTCTTGCTTCCAAAACTGTATCACCTGGATTCTCTAGTTTTAATATCATAGTAAGCCATTCTGGCAATGGATACACAAATCGTTGCAATTTACTCATAATACTTCTCATATCTTTTGGAAAGTATTGGGTTTAAAAAAAAAAAAAGCTGTGATGTTTTGTCCATGTAATCCAGGGCCTTGTGGATGTGCAGAATGGGATTAGAAAATTTAAGAGTAGTGAAATGAAAACAAACTGAGAAAAGTGGCTATAATTCAGATCCTTTTTGATACTTGGAGAAGTCCAGGGTGGAATGAAATCTGCAACCTTCCTCCTTTTTGCTGTCCGTGTCAATGTGAATTTTTCTCCATTGTTTTTTGTCCAGTGAGGGGAAATTTCCAAAAATGAAATGTCTCTTGGATTTATGTTGTGGCCCAGCAGGAGCCGTTGGAGCTGCCACCAGACTCCGACAGCGAGGGGCCCTATGAGTCGGCTCTGGAGGATGTGGAGGACCCTGGACAGGGTTCTGACTCCGAGCAGGGTGCACAGAGGCTGGTTGGCCACCAGGAGGCGCCAGAGCCTTGGACCAGTGGGGAGGAGACAAGGGAGAGTGATCCAGACATCAGCAGTGGGGAGGAGCCAAGGCAGTTGTTCCTAGATGCCCAGCACCGGAGAGCTAATAGGCATAAGGAACAATTACGCAAATACAGGAGGTAATTGCACCCAGCTGGTGGTCATTAGGCTCCTCTCCAGACTATAAAAAGGACTGCTTGTGCACATGCCCCTTTTTGCAGAAGTCAACGCAGGAACGAATGTTGGAGAACATTATTGTGAGCTTGGCAGGCTGGATTGCTGCCATGGCTTATCTGTGCTGGATTGCTGCCCAAGCTTGTCTGTGCCGGTTTGCTGCCAAGGACCTGTCTGTTAATTAAATGCCGTAACTTATCTTTGGCTCGGAGTATGCTTTGGTGTGGAACAAGGGGGGTCGGAACAGATTTATATTTTCATTCAAGCAATAAAGTAAACACTGAAATTATAAGAGCACTGTTACGGGATCCCTTTGCCCCTTTCACCCTCATTTAAAATGGCCCTGCTGCAACCTTAGACACGACTGTCGCAGCAGACTTGGTCTTCATGCTTCACTTTCCCCCTCGTTTACAAACAGAATTGGTTGGAATCCACAAGGCCAGTAAACAACTCTGAAAGCTCCATTAATAATACCATATACGGCTTCGAAGACTGTCCTGTTAAGGGCCGAGCAACAAAGGATCGACTTCAGAAGTAGAAGGACAGATGCTCGCAGCACCCGAAGAACCTTGCAATCAAAGGAAATTGCCTCCAGGAAGGGGATAATAACGAAGCAGCATCCTGTTGACTCCGATTTAGGCACAAAGAGAGATTCAAGTCGCTGGAAGAAGAAGGTTTGGCATGCTGCAGGCTTGTGTTGGAGAGAGAAATCTCCTTTTTAGACAGAAAGCTATTGTCTCTGTTTATCTTTGTTTGCTAGGAGTATAGCTTTGGGATCATTAAATATATTATTTTTTTAGTCCGACGTGAAATGTTTTTGTTAATCTTCCTTTTATGAATCAACTGATATCCGAAAGCTAAAATTGGCTGGGGAAAAAAAAATTGAATGGATGGCAATGTTTAAAAGAGTTAAAGCCAAGGAAAATATTTGTCAACCTCCCTGTTGGAAAAACTTAAAATAGCCCGAGCCATTAAATGGAGAAATAGAGCTGCTTGGTTGCGATCAACAGCCAAGTTTTCCTCCGTGTGCTTCTGTGAAGCTTTTGGAAAACTGTATTTAAGTGCATAACAAAACAAGCGGTAACTTTCTGGACGTTTGAAAATTTCTTGCTTTGCAGATTCCATCTCTTTTTCATAGGAGGGGATGGACTTCAAAGCAAATTAAAATATCCACCATCTGTTGGAATTATCTGCAGCTTTGTAAGGACATTCACAAGAAATAGTCCCTATCTCCTGTGTTGTATGTTTAATACTATGAATCTGATGACTGCAAAAGCAGCTAAGACAGAGCTTGGTCCATTTGGAGCTCAGAGGCAGCTGTGTATTTTCTATGTGCAACTCTGAGCTTAAAAGGCTAGGCATAAAAGAAGAAATAATTCATTTAGTAAGACAGCCTGCTATGATTTGAACAATAAGCTACATTTGTCTGGGGTTTCTCATACAATATTCTTGATAAGTCTATGGCTGCTTCTCCGAATTACAGGGGGTCTCAGTTGACCATGAGGCCAGTATATCTGATTCCCCGTGTATCTAGAATAAGCAATTCTCATTTCCAGCCATCATTTAGAATTCTTGTAAATATGATTGATATGTGAAAACTTCTTTGAATTAACCACATTTATTGGAAAAGCTGCCAATGTTACTGCGATGTTGGTGGGTGGAAGCATGCACATACCGTATTTTTCAGAGTATAAGGCACGCCTTTTTTCCTCAAAAAAGAGGCTGAAAACCTGGGTGCGTCTTATACACTGAATACAGCATTTTTTGCCTCCCAAAGCCCCGCCCCCTTCACCAAAATGGCCGTGCATAGTCTTATGGAGGCTTTCAGAGAGCTCCTGGGGGCTGGGGAGGGCAGAAATGAGCAAAAAGAGCTGTTTTTTCCCTCCAGCCCCCAGCAGCACTCTATAAGCCTCCATAAGGCTATGCATGCAATGTTTTTGACAAAAACTGGGCCCGTTTTCGCAAAAAATGGGCCATTTTTTGCTCGTTTTTGCCTCCCCCCAGGAGCACTCTCCTCCCCCCAAGGCTATTCATGCCTTTTTTTAAAAAGTGTCAATTTTTGCGAAAAATGGGCTGTTTTGGGGAGGTTTGCAGAGTACAAAAACTTTTTTTCCTTTTTGGAAAGCTCTTTAACTGATTGATGAGTGCTGTGCCAGCAGAAACAAAATCTTAGGTGCTGCAGATTGTCAGCGATTTCCTTCTCCAGCACATGGATAAATACACCTGGAAATATCTACCTATCTACCTACCTACTCTCTCTCTCTCTCTCCCTACCTACCTATTGTATTTCTCTCTCTTTCTCTCCCTCTCTATCCCTCTATCTATCCACCTACTTTTTTAAAAAAATTGCCTCTTCAAAACCTTGGTGCATCTTATACTCTGGTGCATCTTATATTCTGAAAAATATGGTATATGTCTTGTACCAGTCAGGCTTCCTTCTTACTGACATTCCATCCATCCACCCGCCTCAGGATTCAGCAAGCAAAGGAAAGCTATCACTGAAAGGCCTGGCCCCACTAAGAAAAAAAGGGAAGGGAAGGAGTCCCTGCAGATTTTACTCCGCTAGTAATTGCCGACTATAAGGGTAGCACTCATCTCTGTTTCAAGGCCAATGAGACAGCGCTATTCGAAGATGTTTCCACCATCATGTGGCCAGCATGATGTTGCGGAGCGCTGTTTCCTCCCCGCTGAAGTGGTACCTATTCATCTACACACAATTTGCAATTTTCAAACTACAAGGTGGGCAGGAGCTAGGCAAAGATAGCTAGGCAAACGGCACTTACCCCTTTGGCATGATGCTCGGGTCTCAAACTTGGGCTGTCGGCTTTCCAAGTCAAGAAAGCATGCGAATAAAATATTTCCATCAGGTATCCTCTCTACAAATTCAAACATTCATGCTTTTTTCCCCCCAAGTTGGAAGACATCAAATCCAAAATCCAGAGTGTTTATTTTATACTTGCTAGAAGTGGAATTCGTCTTGACTAGAGAAATATAGGGTGAAAGAATGAAGGGCACTTTTCACCTGTAATAAATTTGCTCGCCCCCCTAAAAGCTCTTTTACTATCCAACACATAGATTTAAGAAAAAGACAGACAGGTGTATAGTATCCATGCCCTTAACTTGTGAGGTCATCATGTACAGCATGTAAGAATAGGGAGATCAGCTGAAAAGCTGCTCAGAGGAATAATCTGCTTCAATTTTCTTCTTTTATGCAAAGTAATTCCTACTATTCCAGTCACTACAGAGGTGGGTTCCTACCAGTTCGCACCTATTCGGTAGAACCGGTTCGTCAAATCTACCGAACCGGTTAGAAGAGGTTCCACCAGTGGACCCGGAAAGCAGGCCACACCTACAGAAGAGGTTCCAAAAAAAATTGAAACCCACCACTGGTCCTTGGATATGATTATTCTACACTATCATGCTCCTATTTATAAAACCCAGGGCCTCTGTGAAAGGTAAGGATGACTACTGCGTTTGTGGTGCAATCAGAACATTGTGTGTGTTGAAGTTGTTTTGACGCAAACCAAAGATGCCTTTTAAAAAACAAGTTTACATCCTATTCTTATGCATGCCAGTGCTGTGTGTGAGGTAATTTAAGGTGCTTCTGACAAGTGTCGTCGTCATCTTCATATCTGGTCACATGGGCGGCAAGCCACTCCCATCCGGTCACATGAGCGGCAAGCCACTCCCACAAAGGAGGCCACACCCACAGAGTTGGTTCGAACAATTTTTGAAACCTACCACTGAGTCATACCATATCTCTTATGCAACATAACTATCACAATAAATTTTATAATACTGTGGCCACTGTGTGGGCCACCTTCCTGGTGCCTTTTACATATGACTGGACATTTATAATATCAGCACACCTGGAAAGTACCAGCTCAGGATATATAAAGTAGGCCATTAATTTGGAGATCTCTAGAGCATCCCGTACCTACTATTTGTTTTTAAATATAGTAAAACACAGAGCTGCATGATGGCCTAGTGGTGAAGGCACTCGCCTCCCCCTCAGAAGGATGAGAGTTCAATCCTAGATGGCAGCAGATGTTTCTCTTTCAGGGCACCAAGCGGAAACATCTGCTGTGAACTCCATGTTGGCGTCAGGAAAGGCTTCCAGCCAGTAAACACCCAGCTTCATTCAGTCGACCTGATTCTAATCTTAATTAAGGGATTGGAGGGTCATCAAAAGGAAAAAAAATACTGATAAAACAGACTAAGCTCTAAAGCTAAATCTTCATGGATTCCACTGGGTTGACTGGAAATCAGCAGATGAAATCTTTTTACTTTTGCAAATTCATCTGTGCCAATTTTTTTTTTTGATTTAACAACTGAAGATTTTCCACTTACTGCCCATCTCTCCTTTATGATCCAACTTCGTTTTCACCTTCTAGACTTCTCTTCAGACAGACTGTCCTTGATCTATGACTTTATCTCTGTTTAGCTCTGAAGGAGGATCAAAACAGATGGCTCTGGATTTCTGCAGGCAGGCTTATGAACTCTGCTCTCTTGAAACAGAGCTGCCCGAGAACTACATAGGCATATAACACAGAATGACACAGTGAGGACTAATTGTAAATATTGTTTTAAAATCATAATAAATGTTGGGTTATGGCTCCTAGGATTATTTTAATGTGTTTATTATTCTGCAATTGTGATGGAATGTACACCTGCAGCGGCAGAGTGGGAACATTTTGTATGTCAAACCTACTCTCTCTTTCCCTACTTACCTACTGTATTTCTCTCTCTGTCTCTCTCTCTGTCTCTCTCTCTCTTTCTCTCTCTCTCACCTCTAGAGCCGAGGTGGCGCAGTGGTTAGGGTGCAGTACTGCAGGCCACTTCAGCTGACTGTTATCTGCAGGTCAGCGGTTCTAATCTCACCGACTCAAAGTTGACTCAGCCTTCCATCCTTCTGAGGTGGGTGAAATGAGGACCCAGACTGTGGGGGCGATAGGCTGACTCTGTAAACCGCTTAGAGAGGGCTGAAAGCCCTATGAAGCGGTATATAAGTCTAACTGCTATTGCTATTGCTATCCCTCTATCTACCTACTTACTTACCTACTCTCTCTCTCTCCCTACCTACCTATTGTATTTCTCTCTCTTTCTCTCCCTCTCTATCCCTCTATCTATCTACCTACATTTTTTTTAAAAATGCCTCTTCAAAACCTTGGTGCGTCTTATACTCTGGTGCATCTTATACTCCGAAAAATATGGTATATGTCTTGTACCAGTCAGGCTTCCTTCTTACTGACATTCCATCCATCCACCCGCCTCAGGATTCAGCAAGCAAAGGAAAGCTATCACTGAAAGGCCTGGCCCCACTAAGTAGAAAAAAGAAGTATTTTTTGATTAGCCGTAATATGAAAATTTAAAATCCGGTTCTCATAAACCATGCTGAAGCAATGAGATACCACCTCTGGGTCCTCGGCTTCTCATGTTAAAAATGGGTTTGATTACCCAAGAATTGCCTACTTCTAAAAGAAAAAAAATGACCAGAATGTAATAAACAATTTCCTTCTAGCTTTCTATGTCCCTTATCATTAATTTACCCCTGTGAATCCAGTGCTGTTATATAATAAATTTTGGGTTATGGCTCCTAGGATTATTTTAATGTGTTTATTATTCTGTAATTGTGATGGGATGTGCACCTGCGGCGGCAGAGTGGGAAAATTTTGTATGTCAGACCTTTTCTAGAAGGAGACCCAAATCAAAGGATTGCAGTCCTGAGTTGGATGGGGGAGGAAGGAAGAGGATCAGGGTCACCACACCATAGAATTTCTCAGAAAGAGGCTGTAACTTAAAAAGTTACAGCTTTAGTTTGGCAAGATTCTGCCCATTGGATGTAAATAAATGAAGGACTAAGTTGGATTTAATTGTCTTGTCTATGGGCTTGGGCATGAAAGCATGCATGTGAAGTCTGGTTTGGGCACTTGGTGCTAGAAAGGTT
The DNA here is from genome assembly GCF_009769535.1 of Thamnophis elegans. Classification (NCBI taxonomy): domain Eukaryota; kingdom Metazoa; phylum Chordata; class Lepidosauria; order Squamata; family Natricidae; genus Thamnophis; species Thamnophis elegans. The sequence continues at coordinate 82,030,230 of NC_045546.1, forward strand.
CGCCATCACCGGTATAGGAGGATTAGTATAGATCCCATTTGTCCAGTTTTGAGTGTGTTTAGTTCAAGATTGTTCTGGTTGCCCCACCAGGCTAGTTGTTCAACCTGCTGCCTGTATGCAGATTCGTTGTTGTCTCAAATGAGACCAATCACTGTTGTATCATCTGCAAACTTCAGTACTTTAACAGAGGGATCTTTTGAGATGCAGTCATTGATGTATAGAGAGAAACGGAGACAGCACACAGTCCTGGGGGAGGGTGTGTGTGTCCTGTGCTAATTGTATAGGTAACGTCTGTGATTTTGCCTAACTTCACCTATTACTTCCTGTCTGTTAGGAAGCTTATGATCCATTTGTCAGGCCTGCAATTATATTCCTTTTAGAATTTTGGCCTGCCACACTTTCTCTTATTTCATTATGCTGTTTCATTAGTACAGTTGATGGGAGGGGGGAATAGACAGGAGTAGGATTGTGGAATGTATTGTTTTCATTCTTTACTAGAAGCCAGAGGTGGGTTCCTACCAGTTCACACCAGTTCGGTAGAACCGGTTCGTCAAATCTACCGAACCGGTTAGAAGAGGTTCCACCAGAATGTGGAATGTGTTATTGTCATTCTTTTCTAGAAGACCAAGGTCATCTTTTGTCTCCGCATTTTTACACCTGACCGGAAGCAGCTGGGTGGAGACGCCAGCGTAGAAGAAGAAGATTGGACCATGTGATGGATTGTGGGTGTGGGGACAAGATCACGAACTTTTAACTGGGTGGGATTATGATGTCATTTCCAGAATTGGGATTAACACAGATGTGCTAAGATGTCTGATTTATTAAATTGGAACTTTAAGGATCGTTAAGCCTTGGACTCTGATTTAATTCTACATGATACTTGGAACGCTGACACCATTTACAAGTGTGGTCAGGTAGAGCTAGCTGATTTAGTTTAGTTAGAAGAATATCTGGAATGATGGTATTGAATGTGGAGTTGAAGTTGAATGTGGAGTTGAAGTTGAAGTCTATAAAGAGGACTCTTGCGTAGGTCTTTAGAGATTCAAGATGTGGTACGATGTAGTGCAGAGTCATATGAACAGCATCATCTGTTGATCTATTTCCTTGGTAGGCAAATTGCAAGGGGTCTTAACAGCGGGTCTGTGATGGTTTTCAGGTGGGCCAGCTGCATAGGTAGTTATTCAGTTAGTTCTCTCTGGTTTGGGCGAACCTGTAGTGGTGGCTGCGGGAGGCTCCGCCCACCCACCCCGACGTAATGTGCAAGCACTATGCATATGCAGAAGGCGGTGTGCATGCACAGATGAGGCACAGGTGCGCTCACATTTGTAAACTGGTAGGAAAGGTAAGTGAATCCCACCTCTGGCCAGCACTAGCTTTTCAAAGTTTTTCACAACTCTCACTGCACTTTTTTGTTTTGCCAGCTGTGCTTATACTCTGAGATATACGGTAGACTGACTCTTATCTGTAAAACTCACTATGCATTTTTCTCTCTTTCTCTTTCTGTTCTTTTCGCCTGCCAAGAAGATAGGTGAGGAACTCTGCCAAAATGTAAACATAGCTAGTAAGTTTGTTTGTTATTTATTTTACAATAAAACGTGTTTTCTTAGAATATATCTCAGATTTATTTTTCTTGATTATAGAGTATACTTCAAGGTAAAACCACGGTTCATCCTCCATTAAGCACAGGGCTGAATTTCCACCCTGACAATGACTACAGATGTCAGAGCAACCAGTCTGAAGTCATTCAGTTCCTTGATGGAGCGTTTCTTTGGCACTGAGATGATGATAGTAGAGCGTTTGAAGCAAGAAGGAACATAGCACATCTCTAGTGATTTATTAAAGATGCGTCTGAAGATGGAAGCCAGTTGGTCAGCACAGGCTTTTAAGCAAGAAGGAGTTATCTTGTCTGGGCCTGGTGTTTTTCCTGGCTTAGGTTTGTGAAATAGTTCTTGCATCTCATTTTCTGTAATCTCCAGAGGTGGTGAGGCCAATGGGATGGGGGTCATGACCAGAGGTGGGTTCCTACCAGTTCACACCTATTCGGTAGAACTGGTTTGTCAAATCTACCGAACCGGTTAGAAGAGGTTCCACCAGTGGACCCAGAAAGCAGGCCACACCTACAGAAGAGGTTCCAATTTTTTTTTAAACCCACCACTGGGTGGCACTGTCATAGTTTGTGTATGGGTGTGGGTGGGTGTGTAATGTCCCACAGTGGCACTGTCATAGTTTGTGTATGGGTGTGGGTGGGTGTGTAATGTCCCACAGTTATCTACGCATTAATAATGATCTAGTAATATTTCCTTGTACATTTTAGGGACCTTTCCTTACATAATTGGTGTTTTCTTTCATACTTTTGGATTTCTAATTTCTGTTTCCGTTAGTTGTCAATTGCTAAAACCAATCCCACGTGAAAAGGTATTCAAAGCCTTCTTGGTTTTCATTGTCAATTTATTTATTCCTGCACATTGCAATATTTATTCATTTACATATCTCTGTTTTTCCACTGTTGTGCAAACACAATTCCAGCAGCTGCTAACATGTGTAAAATTAAATATATATTATACTCCCTTTCAAATAGCCAACAAAATATTTCTGGTTTTAATTCCATATCTTGCTTTATCATTGCTCCTAACCACTAACTTCTGAATAGCTACTTGGACCGACCTTCCTTTCATATCCGGTCACATGGGCAGCAAGCCACTCCCATCCGGTCACATGGGTGGCAAGCCACTCCCACAAAGGAGGCCACACCCACAGAGTAGGTTCCAACAATTTTTGAAACCCACCACTGGTCATGACACTCAAATAACATTCAAATTCCAAAAAAGGGCTCTGTACTATAAATGTCAATCCAACTTTGTAACCTTCTCTCCCATCCTGTGTCCCTATATGTATGCTTGTACAAAAAATCAAAATACAAAATAAGGGCAAGCAATGTGCAATGACAAGAGAGAATTATTTTACCACTGCTGTTGCTGATGGAAATATAGTCATGATTTAGGCAAAGTTTAGGGTTAGGGCTGCAAGGGGAGTCTGGCTTAATTTCATTATCTAAATTCATTTATTCCATTGCGTTGATGTAATTGTGATTAATTTTATCTTTCCAAGATCGTGTTGCTGATTACAGTATTAATTCAGATGATAATTTAATCAATCCCAAATCAGGAAGCACTTGGTCTCAGATATGAAACCTTCTTCAGGCTATGATAATACAGATAAAATCTTTCTGGATCTTTATCCATTTAATTAGATGTCATTTACATATACTGTGTATACACAAGCACGTAGACACTTACATGTTACACTTCAAAAATCAAGATATGTGTCTGTTGTGACTCAGCAGCAGTCTTCTGTGAGTCTTTTCAGGATGCAAGATTAACTATGCAGCTGGGGCTCGTTAGGGGATATTCCGGGGGATAAAAGGACGGATGGTGCCATGCCCTAGTTGCAGGAGTCAACGTTCCTTGGTTCGTTCAACATTGATTGATCATCAGTCGTGGTTTATGTAAGATACACTTGGAAAAGTGCTTTGTTTTCTGTAACCCTGATTCAAGAAGATACACTTGGAGAAGTGCTTTGATTTCTGTAACCCTGATTCGTAGAGACTTTGGAAGAAGTGCTTTGCTTTCGTTTTGTTCAACTTGTGTTGCCATAAGAGAGATTTGTTTTGTATTCTGTTATCTGGTCAGAGACTGTATTTATGTTATTTTTGGGCTCGAAGCCAGTCTGAGCCGAGAACTGATAAAAAAATTCCTTTTAAGTTGTTTGCCTACCGTCTGTTAACGAGCGGAGAAGGGGGGACAGAACATGTGTCTGTGTGTGCGTACCTCCTGGCGAGTGTCTGAACATGTCCCTGCAATTTTCTTAGCAAGATTTTTGAAGGGTTTGCCATTGCCTCCTTTCTAGGGTTGAGAGAGAGTAACTGGCCCAAGGTCACCCAGCTGGCTTTCTACTTAAAGTGAGACTAAAACTCACTAGTGGGAGTCCCTAGCCTGGTGCTTTAGCCATTGCACCAGATTTGCTCTTTGACATTTTTATTAGGATCATACAAAAGGATGCCAAAGCGCATGCAAGCTTTAAGTTGATTTTAATAAAGAGTAATGTAGAGTATGGATTTTTAAATGGGTGACTGTTGTGGCCCAGCAGGAGCCGTTGGAGTTGCCACCAGACTCCGACAGCGAGGGGCCCTCTGAGTCAGCTCTGGAGGATGTGGAGGACCCTGGACAGGGTTCCGACTCCGAGCAGGGCACAGAGAGGCTGGCTGGCCATCAGGAGGTGCCTGAGCCTTGGACCAATGGGGAGGAGACAAGGGAGTGTGAGCCTGAGGTCAGCAGTGAGTTGTTCCTGGATGCCCGGCACTGAAGAGCTAATAGGTGTCAGGAACAGTTGCACAGTTACAGGAGGTAATTGCACTCAGCTGGTGGTAATTAGGCTCCTCTCCAGACTATAAAAGGACTGCTTGTGCACACGCCCCTCTTGCAGAAGTCAACACAGGAACTAATGTTGGAGAACATTATTGTGAGCTTGGCAGGCTGGATTCCTGCCACGACCTATCTGTGCTGGATTGCTGCCCAAGCTTGTCTGTGCTGGTTTGCTGCCAAGGACCTGTCTGTCTGTTCATTAAATGCCGTAACTTATCTTTGGCTTGGAGTGTGTTGGTGTGGGACGAGGGGGGGGGTCAGAACAGGCGACTATGATAATTTTAAAACAAAGATATTACAGCAGTTCACATTGAGAGGCTAGAGAAATAAGATGGGGAAAAAAATCCTCTCTCCAGGATTTCTTATGATGTAAGGTAAACTGGGAAATTCCCTACAGTAGTAGCTCCAAGAAAGATTATAATCAATTTTCACACTCCTTGTCATTTCCGTATAAATTTAGTATTAAGCAACAATAGTGCTGTGACTTTGAAGTGGATGCCTATCAAGATAGCAGTACATGTGATATGACAGGCCAGGCAAGTGGGTATCATGTTCTATATTGGCATAAAAAAAAAGAGAGAGAGAGAGAGTAGTGCCAACATATTTAGTAACACAAGATCAGAACTTGGCTGGGTTATATATGTCAGGAATCTGTGACAGATCCAGGGATAAACAAGGAAATAAACATTCTCTAATAACTTTAGCCTCTCAAAATTAGATGATCAGGTTTCTGTCAACTAGGGCACACATGATCATCAACATTTCACGAGTCGGTTCTACATCATGGGACTGCTTAAGTGTCATCTCATCCAAACTGACAGACAATCAACCTTGTAGATAGGAACCTCTTGGCATGCCTGCTGTGACTCACCAAGCTTTTTATTCTTTTCGGAAGGTAGTATTTCAACCCCTTTCCTTGAAGATTTGAAGTCCCCAAAAAGTTTGTCACGCCGGTTCCTTGGTGTTCTGTGAGCTTGGTTGGTTTCTTGCAGACATTTCATTATCCAAACTAGGTAACATCATCAATGCTAGTAAGGAGTGGGGTTTGCTCTCATTTTATATTCTAGTGGCTTTGCCCTGTCAGTGTTGGTGGGAGAGGTCTTGGTACAGTGGTGGGTTTCAAAAAAATTTTGAACCTACTCTGTGGCTGTGGCCTCCTTTGTGGGAGTGGCTTGCCGGCCATGTGACCTGGTGGGAGTGGCTTGCCAGCCATGTGTTTTTCTTTCTTTCTTTCTTTCTTTCTTTCTTTCTTTCTTTCTTTCTTTCTTTCTTTCTCTCTCTCTCTCTCTCTCTCTCTCTCTCTCTCTCTTTCCTTCCTTTTGTCTCTCAATCCCTTTTTCCTTTTTTCTTTCATCTCTCTCACTTTTTCTTTCTTTCTTTCTTTCTTTCTTTCTTTTTTTCTTTTCTTCCTTTCTTTCTCTTTCTCTCTCTGTGTGAGTGAGTCTGTCTGTCTGTCTGTCTGTCTGTCTGTGTGTGTGTGGGGGGGGTGTTCAAAATTTTTTGGAACCTCTTCTGTAGGTGTGGCCTGCTTTCCGGGTCCACTGGTGGAACTTCTTCTAACCGGTTCGGTAGATTTGACGAAATGGTTCTACCGAATAGGTGCGAACTGGTAGGAACCCACCTCTGTCTTGGTAGTTCTTTGGTTGGGCTGTTCACTACTACTGTAGCTTGTTTGGCAGTTTCTTGATTGGGGTACTATTTGGTTCTTGATTGTTGGTCAAATGTTAATCTTGGTGTGAATCTCTGCTCTTTTGGGTGAGGTTTGTGAGTTTGCAATAAATGATCCTTTCAGTAGTTAAACATCTAGTAGGACATGATTTTCAGTTAAGGCAAAATCAGAGCAGCCATGGTTCTGATAGGTAGTTTGGTGTAAACCAGAGGTGGGTTCCTACCAGTTCGCACCTATTCGGTAGAACCGGTTCGTCAAATCTACCGAACCGGTTGGAAGAGGTTCCACCAGTGGACCCGGAAAGCAGGCCACACCTACAGAAGAGCTTCCAAAAATTTTTGAAACCCACCACTGGTCCTTGGATATGATTATTCTACACTATCATGCTCATATTTATAAAACTCAGTGCCTCTGTGAAAGGTAAGGATGACTACTGCGTTTGTGGTGCAATCAGAACATTGCGTGTGTTGAAGTTGTTTTAACGCAAACCAAAGATGCCTTTTAAAAAACAAGTTTGCATCCTATTCTTATGCATGCCAGTGCTGTGTGTGAGGTAATTTAAGGTGGTTCTGACAAGTGTTGTCGGCATCTTCATATGGGCAGCAAGCCACTCCCATCTGGTCACATGGGCGGCAATCCACTCCCACAAAGGAGGCCACACCCACAGAGTAGGTTCGAACAATTTTTGAAACCCACCACTGGTGTAAAGGTTAAGAGATTAGACTGGAAAATAGGAGCCTATGAGTTCTAATTCTGTCTTAGGCACAAAGAATGACTTTGGGCCACTCACTCTCTCTCAGTCCAAGGAAGAAAAGCAATGGCAAGCAACTTCTGAAATTGCCACGTCAAGATTGAACTGAAGGTCGAAAAATGCACATTCAATACTGTCTATGGAGGATGGAAAATTATCATTATTGTACTCCACCAATATTTTTATTTCTATATCAATATTCTGGAAAATGCTTTTTTTTTAAATAAAAAACCCCAGATTTTAAATATTATGATTGAGATTAAACTAACAAGAGTTTTTCTACATTACAGTGAACACTGTAGCAGAGCAATACAAAAATCAAAATTTCCCCAACATTATTTTAGCAAATTAAACATAGAGGAATGCTGACAAAATTCAGTTGTGTTCTTCATCACTTGGATTTAAAAGATTGCCTAGGCTGTAAGAATTGCTCCTTGTTCTCTACTTCCTGTTGAAAGGATGCTTTACTAATCCTATAAGATTCCTAGATTAGGGGTGTGTAAATACCAGGCCTCTTATAGCATATTTCCATGCATTGGAACTTAGACATTTAAAGTTCCTTTGTCTAATTACAAATAGAAGGGATAGATTCTTAAAATAATTTCATTTTATCCTGGATATTGAACACGTGTTTTCTAATATCCACAAATTGCACTGACAACCCGCATATTGAATATCTATGGATAGTTCTTTTAATAAGAAGAAACTTTTATTTCTCAGGCTGAATAGACAACAACCTCCAAACAAGAATTACAAGGATTTCCAACTGTGACTCATTGAGTGAGGCTTCATATGGTAAAGGTTACAATTTACCCGTAACTAATTAAATTATCATCCAAAGGCTAATGATTGCATACATTCTCCTGCCTTAAGGAAAGTGGTGTTTCCAGTGATGGATGAATGAATCAAATGCCCAATCATTATTGCTCAGCACAGGCCTGTTGCAGATGTCGGTTGGTATTTTAATCACTCTTGGAGAAGCCTTTGTCTAAGGCTTTGTGCAATTCATTTGCTTCTAGCCACACTATCATTATCTACCCCAAAGAATTCTCTTCCCTTGGTGGAATTGGTCAAATTGCATAAACACTTAACACAAAAAAACCCCCAAGTAATTCAAAAGGCCTCTTGACTTGAAATTGTACCCCCTTTAATTTTGCTAATTATCTTAGCTTAGAACGTGTATTATCTTGCACCCCCTTTAATTTTGCTAATTATCTTAGTTTAGAATGTTTATTATCTTGGAGTTTGTAATGATTTAACAGGCACAAAAATAATAATCTTCAGGGTATGTTTCAGCATTCCGATGTACAAGGGGAATGTTACATTCTCATTCAAAATCCTAGAAGACCGAAGGAAAAACTTTGCCATTTATCTCTTGTTCAGCTAGTGAACCCAGCAGAATTTCCTTCTTACTCACAGAATCAGATAAGAGGACTCTTTAACCGTCTAATTAACTCATTGGATACCAATATATATGAATGGGTCATACTTAAAATAAACTTGAATTGGATTGACTTTGGCTCCTTGCCGAGGCCTTCTCAGTTGTGATCCCAATTGAGAAGAAGTTTCACTCATAAAAGTATAGATGGACCCAACCTTCCTTGTTAATTGAGAGTAATTGATATTATTTCAGCAACCGTTGGCTTATAATTTTGGTTTGGAGATCATCATGATCAGTTGAGTGACTGATCGTTTAATGCTTTTAATGCATCAGATTTTGAGCTGTTGCCTGCCACCCAAGGTCTGCATGGATTGGTGGCTTATAAATATTACCAAATAAAACAAACAGACACAGCTTTTCAAGCAGCCGAACACGGCTGCAGCTGTGCAAAGATCTGTTTTCATCTGCTGCTTCCTTGATATTTTCCCCCTTGCTGTGACTTGACTTTGATTGATCTACCTGCTTTGATCTATATCAGATGCCCCTTGCTTCTGTGAGATTAAGATATTCACAGGCATAGCGGCAACCGATACCTCAAAAATGATGCTCACTGGAACCTTGGACCTAAATTTGTCATGCTTGTGGCAAGGGTGATTTATATTTTTAGGTGTTCACCTAACGAAGAATCATCAGTCAGGAAGACCTTTACACTTGTGGTTTCTTGCTCGTCTTTTGCTGAAACCCAAAATAGCAAAATTGTTAAAATCAAGTTTGATACTTTTATAACTCAGTCTCCATGTTGATTAGATCTCATAGGATGTACTCTCAATTAAGCAGGAATAGAATTATAATGGGGGTGTGCAGAGGTGGTTTCCTACCAGTTCGCACCTATTCAGTAGAACCGGTTCGTCAAATCTACCGAACCGGTTAGAAGAGGTTTCACCAGTGGACCCGGAAAGCAGGCCACACCTACAGAAGAAGGCCCAAAAATTTTTAAAACCCACCACTGGGGGTGTGTGTGGCATGATGGCTCAATGGTTAGGGACATCGAGCTTGACATCTGTAAAGCTGAAACCTAGGTACAAGACCTGAGCACCTCACAATAGATGACCTCATGGAAGAAGGAGCCAACGTCGCGATGGCACATCGTGCAGACTCGACTGTCCAACCCCGCCGATGACACTTTTGTCTTTGGACGGTCCAGCAGGACTTAAACCGTCCCGAAGAGACGGTGACTGGGAAGACAAAACCTTGCTGGTCGCAGGGACACCGCAAAGTCCCTGATCGACCCAAGGGTAGCGCTTCCAACTGGTGGGAAACAGACAGCTCCCAGGCTGACATAGTTGGAGACAGCTCCCGAAGGAAAAGCAGAAGTGAAAGCTGGTGAGGTTTTTTTCTTTCTTTCTCAAGATTGCCCTAAGAAACCCTTTTTAAAAATTATTTTAAAAAATAATAATTTAGTCCTCTAAGCAAGAACAAAGCGGCGAATTTAATCCCTATTGGGCTGCCTTAGAAAGTTTTTTTTGTTCCTGCTTGTAACAATGTTTTGTGGATTGAAGTGATTGCAACGCTTCCCATTTCTCCGTTTGAAGTGTATGACTGATCTTTTTTTCTCTATTTTTCTTTTTCTACTACCTTAACTGTTTCTCTTGGTTTAAAATAGGTGACCTCCTGTTACTTGTTCTAGCTTTTGTCCAGCTAATAGTTTGAAAGCATGCAAATGGGACTAGATAAATAGGTACCACTTTGGTGGGAAGGTAACAGCATTCTGTGCATATAGTCATGCAAGCCACATGACCTTGGAAAATGTCTTTGGTTCCCTCAGTTGAGCACCACCCCTGACAATTGGACATGACTGGTCAGGGGAAGCCTTTACCTTTAGAATTATAATTAATACATCCATATTTTTGTAGAGTTTTTTTCTGGGATTCTTTTTTAAACCTTGGAATAAGATAAAGTATAAAAATTAAAAATCGCAGGTTGAAAACTTTTTCTAAACATAAACTTGTTCACGAAAGTAAATTTTAACTCATAATTTATGGATGAGGTTTAGTCATATTTTTCTCCAACCTTAAAAAAGAAACGAATTGTGTAAATGAAGTGAATGAATTAATGTAAATAAGACTTAAGTATTAGATACTCTCCTATGGCACAAATATTTATGTGGTAAAAAAAACATAACCGTTAAGTGTCACATAAAAGTGAGATGGGCAGATAAGGAATAAATAAATTTGACAAAGATCTTACTTTTTCATGAGCATATGAATTCTTAAAACATTTTGGTGGATTGTAATCTAAGAATTTCCTTTGGGTATATATGAAATATGCTGAGTATTCATGAGAGTGGAGCATAAGCAATCCATGCATTTTAATTGCACGATAGCTGAATGCTGGAATTGAGTAGCTGCTTATCTTCTGGAAGGAATTTCCTGTTTATATATTTTCCAACCTTATTCTTCTCAAACACGTAAGAAAGACAACAAGTTTTGTCAATGTTTTATGGTCTGATGTTAAAGCTACTGGATCTGAGCTGCAAAAGGCTAGACTATAACCAGAGAGCAATATCATTATTATTTTTTTAAAATCTCTTTACTACCATCTTGCAATTGATTGTTGTTTTGCAATTTGGCTGGTAGTCTTGATCAGGGGGATTTTGGTCCAAATACAATAGTATTAATTCTAATTTAATTTTCTAAGGGGCAGAAACAACATATATTTGTAGAAAACACACAGTTCCAAGCTAGATTTGCATACAGACACACACATGCATACACACACACACACACACAAACACACTCAGATATTAATTCTTCCTTTAAATTTCTTACAGTAACTGTAGTAGTGATCTCAACACAGATTAGTTGGTTGTTTTACTTTTTTTCCTAAATAAAAAGGGTCTTATATCTTATACCGGTAATAGCTGTCCAATATACAAAATAACTTTTTGTTTATAGGAATACTAAGTGTGTATGTATCCGAATGTACAGCCTAAATGTTGGAGGTGTGGTTCTCTCGATGCTACATATTATCATATATGGTGGACCTGCCAAAAGGTTAAGGCATTCTGGATAAAAATATGGTGGGTTATGCAAAATATCTTTAAAAGAAGGATAAAGTTTACTCCTCGGTTATTTTTGCTAGGTATATGTACTGACTTTACAGTGGTAGAGACTAACTTGATTCTGCACCTAATAATGGCAGCAAGACTGTTGGTGGTGCAATACTGGAAGAAGGAAGACTTGCCTACAATTCAAGAATGGACATTGAAAGTCACAAACTTAGCCGAGATGGCTAAAATATCGGCATATATTAAAGATCACTCAAATGAGAGATATAAACGAGACTGGAAAAACTGGATTGACTATATACAAAATAAATATGGGACCAAGAAATTCCAGTTAGCCTATGCTTAAGATCAGAAATGATTTAAATTGTTTAAAGTTAGTTCAGCAAGAAGAAGCTAAGGTCAATGTAGAATGTTATTAATTTCTTTATTTCTTTTTTTTCTCAATAGATTTTAGACTGTGTTTGTTAGAAATCCATACCGTGTACGGGTTCTGGGAAGTCGGGGGGGGGAGGAGGAGGGGGGTTGGGGGGGAGGGGGAGAGAGGGAGGGGTATACATTAGGCTAGACAAGAATTTGGTGGTAAACTAGAATTATTTTGACACACAAAAAAATCGTACTTCGATGTCTTACTGATTGAGGAATGATGAAATGTTTGTTTTAAAAGAAATAAAACTTTTGAACCAGGAATACTAAGTGTGTAGAAGTAACCAAGAGGTACAAATGTAATATGGTTTGCTATAGGAATGAGATGGAGAGGAAGAGAATGATACCCAAGTTGTTACTAACAGATAAGTTTTGCAATTAATGTGCAAGTTCTACAAATAGCATAATTAAATGAAAACTCCTGAGACAGTTCACTATCTGGGAATCATTTTCTTTCCTCTATTCTACCAATTCCTCAACCCTTGGGTTTCAAATCTGAATATGTGGGTTAAGGCTAACACCAGAATTTGTTTCCTGTCTCTGCTGCTATCTAGTGAATGTCCAGATTTTTGCAGCCACGATGGCCTTGATAAAAGTTCTCTCCACCCTTGTAATCCTGAGAACCAGATGTTCTCTGGCACATTTCAGCTGAAATCTGAAGCGCACAGTTAAAATTAATGTATGCTTTCTGTGAAGAATCCTTTCCAGGCATTCGGGGTGATGCGAATTTTGCAAAACACGTCACTTAAACAACATCTTCAATGCACTTGCAATACATCTTGTTGCAACAGTGGCAAGTCACAAGTTGACATCTTGTGACTTCAACTAGCAGGTAGCAAAAGAAAACCTCCTGACCTGTGTATCCCCTTTGATCTATCTGGCTCTAAGTCAACACGAATGACTAAATCAGATCCAAGAGTTTTGCAGAGCTCAAAACCTCTTATCCTATTACTGATCTGAACTGGAAGGAATAAGCACACCTATTGGTTTTGCTGGAAGGATGACTGCAGAAGGCTTTTAAAGGAAAGTCGGCAGCTCTTGATTTTGAGGATGAGCAATTGAAACGTTTGGACAGAGGATGGATTTATATCTTATGGACTTTGCTGAAACAACAGCAACCAATCAAACTTTGAACTGTTTACTCCATGAACCCCATCCTGAGCCTTTTTTAGGAACCCTGTTCCCTAAGCACCTTTTTTTCAACTTTTATGTGTACTTAGCACCATGGTTTCTAAGAAGACAACAGTGGGTGAAGTCAGGGTTGACTCAGCCTCCCATCCTTCCGAGGTGGGTAAAATGAGGACCCGGATTGTTGTTGGGGGCAATATGCTGACTCTGTAAACCGCTTAGAGAGGGCTGAAAGCCCTATGAAGCGGTATATAAGTCTAACTGCTATTGCTATTGCTATTATTTATTGATTTGGTTTGAATAGCTGTCTGTGTTATATAAAATAACTCTGAGCAACTAGTAACTAAAAGATGAATAACAAAATTCCTTTGATACTCAAGTAAAAAGGGACAGAGAGACAAAAGGAAGGAGAGAGAGAGAGAGAGAGAGAGAGAGAGAGAAAGAAAGAAAGAAAGAAAGAAAGAAAGAAAGAAAGAAAACACATGGCCGGCAAGCCACTCCCATCAGGTCACATGGCTGGCAAGCCACTCCCACAAAGGAGGCCACACCCACAGAGTAGGTTCGAAAAATTTTTGAAACCCACCACTGGAATGGGTGTTAAAGTTATTGGGCAGATGTTGTGCAAGTGTCAATGGGGGCTTCCTGGATTTGAATCTCCCAGCTGATCAATACAATCTGAAAACACAATCCTTTGCTATTACTTTGACAGCCCAAATTTCTCAGGGAGGGTCCCTTATGAGCCTCTTGCTCTACCCACTATGCAGCTACGGGTTTTCATCTGACTCTTCCCTTCACCTGGTCTCCCAAGGTTTTCCCCACATACCATTACAACATGGGGTCTGTCCTGTCCAAAAATTGCAACAAGTCCAGAATGCTGCAGCGTGCTCAATTCTGGGCACTCCGCAGTTTGCTAGTATTGCACCACTTCTGTGACAGCAGCATTGATTTCCAGTTTATCTGAAGATGCAATTCCAAGTGTTGGTTATTACCTTTAAAATCCCATGCCATGGTGCCAAGTTATTTATAGAATGACCTCCCCTTGTGGGAACTTGCCCATTTCACCTGCTCAGCTAGATTGGCACGCGCCAGGTATCTTCCCTGAAATGCTGTTGTGCCATTCTACTTACGATACAAAGAGAAGTAGGTGAGATATACATTCATAAAGATACCCTAATAGCTTTGGCCTGCAATATGCTTTCAAGAGCACCAGAACAAGGATAAACAAGGTAAATTCATATATATGTCTGCCAGTATTAGTTAATGGTGCGTTTCTGTCCATCTTTATGTGTGCATAAAATTTACAGCCCTTGCGTTACCAAGGAAAATGCAAAATTTAAAAGAAATAAATTGCCCAATAGCTTTGAAAAATGAATAGAAAAGCCGCTCGTAAATTTTAATTTCATACTTCCCTAGATTATTTCATACAACAGCTTGTTTTCTATATCATATTCAACACAGCACTAACTGCTAAATGGCTACCAAGCATTTTCCTTCCAATTTTGCATGCCAAATGAAACGGCTTTTAGAATTGCATGTAATCTGCAGGCTGCTTACCATAGTTTATCAAATATATTCTGATTATTTCTGTTCCCTTCCTTTCTAATGACGTGTGCGTATTAACAATCAAAATAAGAGAGTGTAAGAATACATGCATTTATCTTTATTAATGTAATATTATAAATAGCTTGGTAGTTTGATGTGTTTAAGACCTGTGTAAGAGTCTTAATTAGAATCAGGTCTGCCCTCTGCCTTATATAGGCATGAGCTGTAGTTATTAGATGTTCCTTTCTTTCACCGTATCAGACAGCTGGTGGCATGCATGACATTCATTGTAAAAGTCTGAGGTCCTTTCTCTAGATCCAATTATCAAATTTTGCACCTAAAAATATACGTTGAAAATAAATCCCTCTGGAAAAATGGGGTAAGATTTCAAAGCACGACTTAGGAATTAAGCCGTGTCTCCCATTCCAACAGTCCTCTGGGTAAGAATTTGATCTCACATGTCACTCTGAGTTTATTTTTCCAGGATCTCGCTTTTCAGCTGCTATGCTACTCCCTGACAAATGCATCCACCCATGGAAATTTAAGTGTCAGTGAGAAAAGTTTCAGATAGCTGTTACATTATTGTAACGATTCCAGGGGGCATCTCTACTTGATTTTCAGTGGGCACGTCTGCTGCTTGGAAGGATCTTGGTGACTTTTCAGTATGACTGGCTGGGGAATTCTGGGAATTGAAACCCACAAGGCCTAAAGCTGCCAAGGTTTGGACATTCCTAAAAAGAGAGGAATTAAGGAAACTATATGAAAAAGTCTCCAGTAATTTGGTTCCAAATTTTGCCAGATGGGTATTTAGACTATTGTTAGTTCGGATATTTTAGAATCAACAAATTTGAGAGCCAGAGTTGATAAAAGTGCTGGAACCAGGAATGATGAGACCCAGCTGGGGGTTGCTTGGACCAGTCATCGCCTCTCAACCCAAATTGGTTTCAGACTCTATGAGAAGCCAGCTGCTAAATTTAAACCTCCCTTGTCACTTCATATACTTAATAGTTTCTTTTTAAGGATTGGGCAAATACAGTGCAAAATTAACCAAATCCTAAAACAATACAAACACTAAAAGCAAAAACAATGACCAGGGCCGGATTTAGATGAAAAGAGGCCCTAGGCTATTCCACTTATGAGGCCCTTTCACCTCCCATTTTTAAGTTTGTAAATTACATGAGAGACAATAAAATACATCATTACTGTGATATATATCAATATAGATCAATATATATAGCTGGCCTCCCGACGGAGGGCGGCTCTGCTCTGCGGCAAAGGCAGCGAGG
Source organism: Thamnophis elegans (assembly GCF_009769535.1). NCBI lineage: Eukaryota > Metazoa > Chordata > Lepidosauria > Squamata > Natricidae > Thamnophis > Thamnophis elegans. Next base: position 82,045,898 of record NC_045546.1, read on the forward strand.
CCAGCCGCCTCTCCTGCTGCGCTCAGTTGCCCGGCTCGGCCCCCTCGCCATCACCTGCCTGGCCGCTGGTGGGCTCCGCGTCGACGGGGCAGCTACTACTGGGAGCGGCCGTGCCTCTCGCCCGACCGCCAGTGCCGGGAATGTGGGCGGGCTCCCCAACTGCCGCGGCGCTGGAACGATCTTAACCAATACATTTTTATGTTTGTTTATTAGTCATATGCGTAGAATTTCTCCTTATTTTCGGTTCAGTGTTTTAGTGTTCACTGTTTTTAGAATAGTGTAATTTTAATTTTGCTAACAATTTGAATGTAGGCCCCTCTTGATCTTGAGGCCCTAGGCTCCTTAAGAGGGGAGCTGAGGTGGCGCAATGGTTAAATGCAGCACTGCAGGCTACTTCAGCTGACTGCAGTTCTGCAGTTCGGCTGTTCAAATCTCACCGGCTCAAGGTTGACTCAGCCTTCCATCCTTCCGAGGTGGGTAAAATGAGGACCCAGACTCTGGGGGCGATATGCTGACTCTGTAAACCGCTTAGAGAGGGCTGAAAGCCCTATGAAGCGGTAAAAAATCTAACTGCTATTGCTATTACTACAGTTAGCCTATAGGAAAATCCGGCCCTGACAATGACCAAGACCAACAACAGAATCTTTGTGAATAACAAAAAGGCCTTATATAACAAATAACATTTAAATTACCAGAGCTGTGAGATTAGAAGGCATGATCCGAATATGTCAGTGGCAATTCAAGTCGTAAACCGAGAACTCTATTTTGATAATATTCATGATTGAGGCGAACCCAAGGAAACTGGCTTTAAATTGGCTCCTCCCGCATATAATGGTAGTTTAAATTAATTTTGACTACCTGCGAGCTCCACCTTGTGGCTTGTTATTTGCAACCAAGTAAATCAGAAAGGATGATGATTGCAGGTTTTTATTTTTTTAAATCTCATTATATGAAATGAATAGAGGGAAACAGTGTGTGTGTGTGTGTGAGTGTGAGTGTGTGTGTGTGTGTGAGAGAGAGAGAGAGTGTGTGTGTGTGTGTGTGTGTGTGTAAGTTGAGGACTACCTATATGAGAAAGTTTCAGATTGGAGTAAATATTCCTTCAAAAATCCAGAAAGACTTCATCCAACTGTGTGTCTTGTTTGTTTCAGGAAAAAATCCTTAAATGAGGTGGTGAAGTTTATTCCAAGATTAGTCAGAAAAAAATCCAACGTACAGTATGATGGCTGACAAAAATGAGGCCTGAAGATGATTAGGATCGTTGAAAAAGATAGCTTGCCGAATGACTATCTGGTAAATTTAGCAACAATCGCTTTCCAGCCTTTTCGTTAAGATCAAGAGTAAGAAAAAAAATAAATAAAACTTTTGAGTCTCCAAGAAGGCTGTGATGTTGGCATCTAAATATGGTTTCTATGTTGCTGGCAAGTTCAGTTTCTTGTTTAATTTTAAATATTCTCGCCTGATGCTATCCCTTGTATGCTTCTTGTGATTGTGGTGTCAGACTGTGTAGTAATTTATCCCTGTGATGTAATTAATTGCTTTTCTTTTTTAAATTTTTTTATTGTTTTTATTGAAGAGAAACACAAAAGAAAAAAAAACTATCTTTCATTACATCTTGTAGAAAGCGTATCCATTGGTTACAGGTACATTTCGTGTGTTTCTTCCACAAACATTACATACATTTCATTCACATTATAGAATTTATATATTTTACTATCACTATACCACAATTTTCATTTAATTATGGTTTTAAGGACACAACCCCCCCCCGTCTCAATGAATTTGTCATAACTTTACATCTTTATACCATATTATATAAAAAAGGTTGATTAAAAGGTTATCTAACATTCCCTCTCCTCCCCCCCAAGACTCACAGATTAACACTTCTGTCCGTTTTACTTCTACCAGTACAACACACCTGTATATATCATTAAATATTGTCCATTAACATTTCTTTATTGTTACTGTAGTTAGCTAAAAATTATTTACTATAATTATTATTTACTATTATTATTATAAAATTATTATTTACTATTTCCCTCACGTCTCCTCTCCACAGGCCCAAGACGGTTACCTTTATAACTGTCTCTAAACAGAAATGTATTAATAAGTGTTAACAAAATAACCATTTAAAATCTAAAACAATCTGAAAAATATTGACATTGCTAGTTAATAATTATCAATTATCAATTATCAATTATCAATTATCAATTATCAATTATCAATTATCAATTATCAAGTATCAAGTATCAAGTATCAATGATCAATGATCAATGATCAATGATCAATGATCAAGTATCAAGTATCAAGTATCAAGTATCAAGTATCAAGTATCAAGTATCAAGTATCAAGTATCAAGTATCAAGTATCAATTATCAATTATCAAGTATCAAGTATCAATTATCAATTATCAAGTATCAAGTATCAAGTATCAAGTATCAAGTATCAATTATCAATTATCAATTATCAATTATCAAGTATCAAGTATCAAGTATCAAGTATCAAGTATCAAGTATCAAGTATCAATTATCAAGTATCAAGTATCAAGTATCAAGTATCAAGTATCAATTATCAATTATCAATTATTTGATAATAAGGAAAGAAATATAATTAGTAACCACTTTGGGTTACTAAGATGGAGCAATAAATGATGCTCATTTTGAGATCCAATATCCACAACTAGACAAATTATTTTGGAACCTCTGATACAAATGCCAATAAACACCTCTCCCATTCTGGAGAAAATGGTAATATCAGATGTTGACAAGATTATCACTTAAGCAAATGGCAGGTTGGCCTTTACATATAAAGCTTTAGATTGTATTTACACATATTTCCCACCTCAACACTTATGAAAATTAACACTTCATATGTCTTTGAGGCCGGCTGAGAGAAGGAGTCAGGTGAAATAGCAAACACAAACAAGGTCACAAAGGAAATAAAAAAGCAATGACACACACTTTAGTTGCATTTACTGGCTCAACCAGAGTTATTTTGAATCTGGAAAAAAAAATGGACTGCTTTAATAAATATTAGAGAGGGGATACATTCACATGAAATCCAAAGCACTTCTTCCAAATTTCATGAAATGTAAGACCTGTTCAAATATGCCCCATATGCATAAGATAGGGGAGGATGTTATCCTATCAGCCACAATTCTGCATCCCTGGGATGATATGTGGGAATGGCCTTGGGTGACAGGAGGAAGCGTATCTGCCAAAATCATCCCCAACATAAAGTTACAATTTCTGACCAAGAGGGTACCAAATGTCCATTCTCTTCCATTTTGCACTGTGAACAATCAACTTTTGCAACAATTAGGAAGTGTAAAAAAAAAACACCAGGCACTTTTTATCATATGTGGTGGACGTGCAATGAGGCAAAAAATTATTGGAAAATGATTCAATCATTTTCATTGAAAATGATTCAATCATGGTTACTTGAGAGACCGCCTCCTGCCAATCACCTCCCAAAGACCTATTAGATCCCGCAGACTAGGCCTCCTCCGAATTCCATCTGCCGGCCAATGTCGGCTGGCGACTCCCCGGGGGAGGGCCTTCTCTGTGGCTGCTCCGGCCCTCTGGAACGATCTCCCCGTTGAGATCCGGACCATTCCGGCCTTCCACAAAGCAACTAAGAC
>NC_045546.1:82054537-82057037 GCF_009769535.1 Thamnophis elegans
ATAAGCCGTGGCAGCAATCCAGCCTGCCAAGCTCACAATAATGTTCTCCGACATTAGTTCCTGCATTGACTTCTGCAAGAGGGGCGTGTGCACAAGCAGTCTTTTTTATAGTCTGGAGAGGAGCCTAATGACCACCAGCTGAGTGCAATTACCTCCTGTACTTGCGCAACTGTTCCTGACGCCTATTAGCTCTTCGGTGCTGGGCATCCAGGAACAACTCACTGCTGGCATCCGGCTCACTCTCCCTTGTCTCCTCCCCACTGGTCCAAGGCTCAGGTGCCTCCTGGTGGCCAACCAGCCTCTTTGCGCCCTGCTCAGAGTCAGAACCCTGTCCAGGGTCCTCCACATCCTCCAGAGCCGACTCAGAGGGCCCCTCGCTGTCGGAGTCTGGTGGCAGCTCCAACGGCTCCTGCTGGGCCACAACACTTACCTATCATGCGAATTGTAGATATGAATACTCTGCATATTTTTCCCCTAGGAAAACCAAGCTGGCCATTCGTGGCTGTAATGTATTTTGCCTTCTCTACAACAGGAACTGTTTTCTTTATTGTATTTGGAGGCAATTTAGAAGCACTGGAAAAAAAGATACCAAAAACGTTGGTTGCTATGGGAACCAATGCACCGTGGCTGCAGCATTGAATTCTGTACTACTAACCTTTGGAAGGTATTGCAGTTACATGCATTTTAACTTTGTTTTCCATCTTTTTCTATTTGCCGAAATTTCAGCGAAGATTTGCAGAATGCTTCAAGCTTTACATCCTTGTGTAGCAAATTGAATATATTTTGAGTAAATACATGTTTATGTATGCAAAAAGAATGATTTGATTCAGCTTAGTCTTCCTCCCCCCTTCCCAATCTTTTCTGAATCTGCTAAAAAGCAGGAAAATTGCCACCTTAGAACATGTATTTCAAGTAAGCATACTAAATAAACAAAGCCTGCTTGAGTCTTCCTTGCTATTTATTTGCACATTTGTGAAGATGTTAATGCAGCACAAGGTTAAGTAAAAATGCACCCGAAAATCCAAATCTGAACTCATTTTAACTTTACAGTACCTTACAGCAGTGTTTCTCAACCTTGGCAACTTGAAGATGTCTGGACTTCAACTCCCAGAATTCCCCAGCCAGCATTCGCTGGCTGGGGAATTCTGGGAGTTGAAGTCCAGACATCTTCAAGTTGCCAAGGTTGAGAAACACTGCCTTACAGCAACAGCAAATCGTTCCTATTATCAGGATTACTGGCACATAATCCAATGATTTGCAATCGGCACCCTTCAACCCAATGCGTACAAGTGTAAATCGAGTTTTAATTAAAGAAGTTTGCATATCACCCTGCATTACGATTTCATAACTTAAGCATATCAAGTAGCATAACTGTACAGGAGCACATATCAAAGAAACATTTCCACTCTTCATAATTCATAGAAAAGGCAAAGCTGTTGTTCAGCAGGCTAGCCGACAGAGGGCGCCACAGAACCATAAATCAAACTCCCCCAAAGCAGCAACCCCGCCGTGCGCTCCCGGGCGAAATACACACGCAGCGCCCGCTCTTAAGAGAACCGACGGTCTCGGCCTCTTTTCCGGAAGGAACCGGGCGGTTGCAAGAGAACGGAAGCCTTTTTATTGGGTGGTGAAATAAGGTGGAAAAAAAAAAGAGCGCAGGAGAATTGGTGCGTCGGACGGGGCTCCTCCAAGTCCCACGGAGGGCGCCGCCTCGCCCGCGAACCCCTAGGAAGAGACTCGGCGCCCCGCTCGCTCGCCAACCTTTTTCCCATTGTCTTTGCAAACCCCTGGAGTTTTTACGACGAGCCTTTCAACGCCTCCAAGACGGAGCGCGCCTCCTGTAGCGACCAAACGTTCAAAAGGCAAAGAGAGGCCAGGCGGCTTGTGAAACGACAGCCCGTCCGTCTCTTCCAGCACGAATCCGTCTTTATTTAACATCTCTCTCTCTCTCATCTATCTATCTATATATCATCTCTCTCTCTAACTAACACTCTCTCTCTCTCTCTCTCTCTCTCTCTCTCCTCTCTCTCTCTCTCTCTCTCTCTCTCTCTCTCTCTCTCTCTCTCTCTCTCTATATATATATATATATATATATATATATATATATATATATATATATATGTATATATATATATATATGTATATATATATATATATATATATATATATATATATATATATATATGTATATATATATATAATCTCTCTATCTACCTATCTATATCTATCTATCTATCTATCTATCTATCTATCTATCTATCTATCTATCTATCTATCTATCTACCTTCCTATCTCTCATTGTCTGTCTCTCTCTCTCTCTCTATCTATCTATCTATCTATCTATCTATCTATCTATCTATCTATATATATATATATATATATGTATATATATATATAATCTCTCTATGTAACACTCTATCTATCTATCTATCTATCTATCTATCTATCTATCATCTCTCTCTCTCTAACTCTCTCTCTCTCTCTCTCTCTCTCTCTATAT